>NC_049979.1:30477406-30491460 GCF_000003815.2 Branchiostoma floridae
TTCTACAAACCAACAAGTTCTAAAAAGGAAAACAATCTTTTGTTCTCCAAGCCTTACACTTAACATCTTACGGACACGATTCTTATTGACACACAGGATCTGAGAGAGAACAAACGATTTTCTCTAAACCTTGTACTTAAAATCTAACAGACTAGGCTGTTACAAATACACAGGTTTTGAGATAAAAAACAATGAGATTTTCGCCAAAACCTGCATTTTACATCTTGGAGACACGGCTATTCCAAATACCCAAGATCCGAGAAAAAAGGTAGGATTTTTCCAAATCTAACAACTTACATCTTACAGACACGGATATTGCAAACACACAGGTTCAGAGTAAAACCTTACATTTCATATTTTACAGACACTGCTTTTACAATTATACAGGTTCCGAGAGAAACAAAGGAGGAGTTTTTTTGTTTATCTTGCACTTTACATCTTACAGACACGGCTATAACAAACACACAGATTCTGAGAAAGAAATAAAAAAAAAAAGAATTTTGTCAAAACCTTACAGTTTAAATCTTTCAGACACGGCTATTAGAAACTAACAGGTATTAGGAGAGAAAAAAAAAATAGATGATTTTTTTTTTCAAATCTTTCACTTTACAAATTAAAGACACGGCTATTACAAACACACAGATTACGAGAAAAAAAGGGGATTTTCTTCAAACCTTGCACTTTACATCTTACAGACACGGCTATTAAAAACACACAGGTTCCGAGAGAAAAGAAAATAGAATTTTTTCCAAACCTTGTGCTTTAGTACATCTTACATACATGGCTATTACAAAAACACAGGTACCGAGAAAAAAATACGATTTTCTTCAAAAATTACATTATCCGTCTTACAGACAAATGATTATCTCCAAACCTTACATTATATATTTTAAAGACACTGCTTTTACAAACACACAGGTTCCGAGAGAAACAATTTTTTTTTAACTTGCACTTTACATCTTACAGACACGGCTATTACAAACACACAGGTTCCAAGATAAAAACATCAAATTTTCTCAAGCTTTGCACTTGAGATCCTAATTACATTTTACAAACACAGCGTTTTCAAACACACAGGTTCCGAGGGGAAAAAAACGGAGGATTTTTTCCAAACATTGCACTTTACATTTTACAGACACTGCTATTACAAACACACAGGTCACGAGAAAAAAGAGGATTTTTCTCCAAACCTTGCTCTTTACACCTTATAGACACGGCTTTTCAAGCACAAAGTGTCGGACAGAAAAGGATTTTCCCAAAACCTTGTAGTTTCAATCTTACGAACACGGATATCACAAACACAAAGGTATCGAGAGAAAAAAAAGCATTTTAATAACCTTGTACTTTATTACATCTTACAGACACTGCTTTTAAAAACTTACAGGTATCAAGAAAAAAAAAATTTGATTTTCTCCAAAGATTGCATTTTCCATCTTACATACACGACTATCAGATCTAGGTTACTCGAAAAGGAATGATTTTCTATAAAAGTTACGTTACATATTTTACAATTATACAGATTCCGAGAGAAACAAAGGAACATTTATTTTCAAACCTTGCAATTTACATCTTACGGACACGGTGATTACAAACAAACAGGTTCTGAAAAAAAAAGGATTTTCTCTAAAACGTGCAGTAAAATGTTTCAGACACGGCTTTTACAACCACACAATCCCCCCCCCCGCCAAAAAAAGGAGAATTTTTTTTGGATTTTGCACTTAACTTATTACACACAGAGCTATTGCAAACACACAGGTTACGAAAAAAAAAGACGATTTTCCTTAAACCTTGCACTTAACATCTTAACATCGTACAGACACGGCTATTCCAAAGACACAAGTTCCGAGAAAAAGGGAGGATTTTTCCAAATCTAACAACTTACTTCTTACAGATACGGATATTGAAAACACACAGGTTCTGAGAAAAAAATAAAGATTTTCTCCAAACCTTACCCTGCATTTTACATCTTACAGACACGACTATTCCCAAGACCCAAGTTCCGAAAAAAGGGAGGATTTTTTCAAATCTAACAACTTACATCTTACAGACACGGATAATACAAAAACACTGGTTCAGAGTAAAAGAAAAAAAAAATAGCGAATTTTTTCCAAACCTTTCGCTCTTCATCTTACAAACACGACTATTACAAACACAGAGGTTCTGAGAAAAAAAGGATGTTCTATAATCCTAACATTTCATATTCAACAGACACTGCTTTAATTTTACAAACATATTTTCAAAAAACAATCATACAGGTTCCGGGAAAAAAAGGAGAATTTCTAAAAAACATTGCTCTTAGCATTGTACAGACACTGCTATAACAAACACACAAGTATCCAGAGAGAAAAAAATAAACGGCGAATTTTTTTTTCCAAATGTTGCACTTAGCAAATTAAAGACACGGCTATTACAAACACATAGGTCCCGAGATACAAAAAAAAAATGTTTGTTTTTTTCAAACCTTAAACTTACATCTTACAGACACGGCTGTTACAAACACAAGAGGTTTCAAGAGAAAAAAAAAATATGATTTTTTCAAACATTACGCTTTACATCTTAATGACACGGCTAGGTCAGGTTTCGAGAAAAAAGTAAAATTTTCTCCAAATCTTACATTTTACATCTTACATAAACAGATATTACAAACACACAGGTTCAGAGTAAATAAGAGGGGAATTTTCTCCAAACCTTACACTTTACATGTTACAGACACATCTATTAGAAACACACATGTTCAGAGAAAAAAAAATACATCTTTTCCAAACCCTGCATTTTACATGTTACACAGACACGGCTATTACAAAGACCCACCTTCTGAAAAAAGGAGGATATTTTCCAAATCTTACAATTGCATCTTACGGAGTTTTTTTTTAAATCTTGCACTTAACATATTACAAAACCGGCTGTTACAAACACTCATATTACGAGAAAAAAGGACATTTTTTTCAAACCTTTTATTTTCCATCTTACAGACACGACTATTACAAAGACCCATGTTCCGAGGAAAAAAAAAAGGTTTTCTCCAAACCATACATTTTATATTCTAGAGACATTGCTTGTACAAACACACAGATTCCGAGAAAAAAAGATTATTTTCTCCAAATCTAACATTTTTAATCTTAGATACACGGCTATCACAAAGACCGGTTCCGAGAAAAAAATGAGTTTTTTTTTTTCAAACCTTTCACTTTTCAAAAAACAGACGCGAATATTACAAATCTTTCATTAATTAACACACAGGTTCCAAGAAAAAAAGAGAGGATTTCTCGAAACCTAACATTTCACATCCTACAGACACAGCTATTACAAACACACGGGTTTGAGTAAAAAAAAGGGATATTGTCCTAACTTTATACTTCACATCTTACAGTCATGGCTATCAAAAATGTAAGGTTCCGAAAAAAAAGGAATATTTGCTTCCAACCTTGCACCTAACATTTTACAGACACGGCCATTAAAAAGGCACAGGTTCCCAGAAAAAAAGGAGGATTTCTCCAAACCTAACATTTACATCTACAGCCACGTCTTTTATAAACACACAGGTTCTGAGCGAAAAGAAGGAGGATTTTTTCCAAAACTTAATCTTTACATCTTACAGACACAGCTATTACAAACACACAGGTTCCACGAAAAAAAAAGAGGTTTTTATCCAAATATTAGAATTTTAATCTTACAAACATGTCTTTTATAAACATACAGGTTCCGAGAAAAAATAGAGAATTTCTTTCAAACCTTATTTCTTTCAGACACAGCTTTTACAAACACAAAGGTTTCGAGAGAAAAACATTTTCGCAAAATCTGACGTCTTTCCGTAAAAAAAGGCTCTTCTTGCCTGAGAAGAACAAATTAAGCTTTACTGACAGGCAAAGTGAATACATGATGTCAGAAAATCTTTGCGGAATAAAAACTGTTCTCACCTCTTAAAAGAGAATGATGCTTTAAAGACAGGCAACGCCCATATTAGGAAACTATGTAAGGGGTGTTCTCATGGTCACTATAAAAGGAAGGAAACTGTTGACATTGGAAATAAATACACTCTTGCATTGAAAATTGTTATGTCAATGCAATGAATATAGTATAGAACAATAATTAAAACAACTGCCTTTACCAAACTTATGTTAATACAATACACAAATTCACTAAGGCTAACAAATGTAAACATTATCCCAAAATTTCGCTTCTCAAAAAAGCAATACTAGTGTGTACCAAGAAGCTACACCTCAAAGTTCCACTGTACTACAAAGAAACCCCGCTAGAGGGCCTTTAGACCGGTGAAATATCTAGCTTTGCAAGATTTGTATTGGACACGTAAACCCTAAATAGTAACGAATTTTTCGCACTACAAGCCCAAACATGATATTTTTAAATAAATCTTTCAGAGTAAAAAAAATGTAAATTGAAAATGCAAATGACTACGACTATATTACCTACGATAGATTACACAGTAAATATGATATCCTGAACTATGTACGGTCTGGCTTGTTTTACTGACGTTATTAATCATTCATTACATTTCTGACGATGTGCCTTGGTCCCATTTTTCCTTCTAAACTGTAATAAAACTAAAAACGCATTTAAGACTTTAAAGAGAATTTGCCTCGACAAGCAACTATACGGAATGTCTGTGGTTCTTTGTAAATTATGGACAGTCTGTATTGGTCACACTGGTACAGATTATCTGTTTTTGATCCAGATTATGGTTAAAAGGGTAAAAAATTCTGCCCAAAGTTAGGTGTCAAGCGTTAATGCTTGAGTATTTCCACACAAAAAAATTATGTAAATTTTTCCAATGTATAAATTATTTGGTATTAATTGCATTATCACATTGAGTTACAAACATTACATGTTTGGTCAAACATAAACAGCCTATGGACTGTTAGATTTAGTAGTTGTTGACTTGTTTGTCTAGATTGTAGGATTAAAACTGTAGTATTTCTTTTCTGTTTGAGCCTTTATAGATTTAAAAGGTCCAACGGCCACTATTTACCTCTCATATACCGTGTACACATAATCAGTTTTATCGCCCTTGCTACCACTAATGTAGAATGAGTAATTAATGGCCACTTCCATATTTGTCTTTTATTTAAAGTTATGTTCTTTAGCCTTACCTGCTCATTTTACATCAAACAGTATTCAAAACCGTGACTTTGGAATGTACATCAAAAGCTAGAGTCTCATTTGCAAAATTCTAATCTATTATTTTTCAAATCTCATATGACACAAATTGAAATATCTAAGCAGACCATTGATTTTGATTTACTTACTTTCATTTTTTAAATGAAAAAAAAACTCCGTGTGATTGAAATTAACTCACTAAACAAGTATAAATGAAAGATACGACTTTTGCAGTTGTGCTGAATTAATAATTTTTACTTCGAAAGATGATCTATTGAATACAAATACAAAAAAATATATAAAAGGGTTAGATGCCTATCTTTTAAAACCTATAAAAACAGTAATATTCATCGGGATAAACCTATGAGGATTTAAAGTAAATATCCAATTCTCAAAATAAGATCAATGTGCTTTGGGAAGAAAATGAATAAAAGCTTACCTTTAATGGTTCGCCGTTTGCATCGAAGCTAATTGTAATGTAATTAGGTTAGTATTATTATATTAACGTGGTTGTATATTTTTACATTTCATCTTAATCCACTGTTCTTATTAAATAAAAGAGAGGACTGCCATCAAGACAGTTTTTTTAAGTATCTAATATAACCTTAACTGGAAAACAACAGTAGCCATAGGGATTAGCAAGTGAGGCAATGTAGTAAATGTGGTCTTGGACCAAAATAAATAAATTTCCTTTACATCTAAATGTTATGTAATTCAAATATAGATGCAATGTGATCATAGTTAGAATTAGATTATCATGATCATCTTAAATCTATTAAGCAGTGCCCTGTTTCATTTAAGTTCACTGTTTTAAGTTGACAAAGGAAGGGACTGCCAAAAAGACTTTTTTTAAAGTAACTAAGATAGCCTAAACGGAAAACAACAATTCTAGCCTTTGGGAAAAATATTTCATAACTGATAGCAAATTTGCTTTGGGACAATAATGAATAAAAGTTTGCCTTTGATGGTAACAATGTGATTAGCTAGGTTAGGTTAGTAACACTCACCCTCCCACCATGCTATTTATCATTGTAACAGAACGTGGTAGAATACTTGTACAATTCATATCAGTTCACTTTTGACAAAAGAAAAGGATTGTTTTTAAGTACCTAAGAAAACCTTAACGGAAAAGCAACACTATCCGTAGTGATAAACTAGTGATGACTTATAGTAAATGTGGTCTAGGACGAAAATAAGTAATGACTTACCTTTGATGGTCCTTCGTTTCCTTCAAATCTAAATGTAATGTGATTCGGTTAGGTTAGTAACACACACCCTCCACCCTCCCTCCACCTCCGTGCTATTTCTTATTGTCAATAAACGTGGTTGTCTACTTGTACATTTCATCTTAGTCCACTGTTGGCAGCGGCGGGCATTGTCAAAATGACTTTTTTAAAGTACCTAAGATAACCTTAAATAAAAACAATACTAGGCGCAAAGATTGACTTAAGAGTACTTAAAGTAATTGCCGTCTGGGACGAAAATAAATGGTAGTTTGTTTTTAAAAGTCCGCCGTTTCCTTTTGATCTGAATGTAATGTGATTAGGCTAGGCTAGTAACACACATCCTCCCGTCACCCCGCGTCACCGTGACTGAACATGGTAAAAATTGTTTGAACTTAAGCTTGCTCAGCGGCGTAAATCGACATATAAATGCGATGTTTAATGTCAGTTCACCGTTGTAAGCCGAAAAAGGAGGGGGCTGCCAAAGAGACCGTTTTTAAAAAGAACCTAATATAACCTATACTTATTTTTTTTTCTGTACCAGTATATATCATTCACAATTAGCACGCCATGGTAAGTTAGTATGGCAGTACTGCTATACATGGTTAACTTAGTTTAGCGTACTAAATCGATGTTCAAAGTAGGACGTTGCTTCAGAGTTCATTGTTGTAAATTGACGATGTAAAACACAGGAAACCTGTTAATGGAGTGAATGGATCACAGCACCATCTTACTTTTAGAACGTACATTAAAAAAAAAGCTATTTTGGTGACCCGTGTTTTTTTGCAATTAAGCTGTAAAGAAATAATGAGAAGAACCCACCTTAAAAACAAGGGTATTCCATACATTTAAGCAGTTCGAAGCAGTGTGCTCCGTGGTGAACGACAGAGTAACTAGTGTAGTGTGACGGTTGGTGGCCTTGTACTTTTCTGTGACGCTTCTTTCTGATGAGTGTAATTATGAAGTTACACCACGCCCAGTTATCTGATCTAAAGTCATAATCTGATGGCTAGTTTTAGACTTAAGCTGCGAAATTGCTGTATATTTATACACTTAAAAAAAAAGATGGTTATGAGCATTAACTCCCAAATAACACTACAGCAGTAAGTTTAATCCTGCCATTATTTTAGGCGAAAATTTCTAAATGTAAAGGCTAGGACACAGGGTCATTGTGTTGATCCATCCATGCGAACAGCTCGGTGCCTCACCATGATCACAAAGAAACCTCCCCCATCCCATATGATCCACAGGTCACTTTGAAAGACGCCGGCGGCGAGGTGACAATTATCCAGCGCGGCCATGACCTAAGGTCAAGCACTTCACGTTTTCACTGAGACAATGTAACATATCATGTACATCTGGTAGGTATACTAACCGTTCATCTCATAACTGCCTTCTTTTCCTTATTTTTTCCGCTGATCACAATTCATTTGGAGCGAGCTGAGCTTTGGGGCGAGGTGACAATTAACCTGCGCGGCCGTGACCTAAGGTCAGCCACTTAACATTTTCACTGAGACAATGTAACATATCATTTACATCTGGTAGGTATACTAACCGTTCATCTCACAACTGCCTTCTTTTCCTTATATATCCTTCCCATTTTCCTTTTGTCCGCTGATCACAATTCATTTGGAGGGAGCTGAGCTTTCGGGGTAGAATTATAGTCTGAATAATTTCTTAATGACAGTTCATCTATCATCATTAGTAGGACGACAAATCAAGGAAGAGGCTTTCCGTGCGACAAACGCTTAAAGAAAGGTCAACATCTGCGTCACAGAAAAGCTTGACTAAGGGATCTATTGTGTTGATTCGTGCTTTGTTGGTAGTTCAGCAGACTATGAGCGTCTTTTAACTCGCGGAGCCTTGTACTGTGCAACGAACTGTGAAAGATGGAAAGGAAGGTGTTAAATCATTATGGCAAACAACCAAATCCTTGAACGTACGAACGACTAGAAGGTTCGACAATTTACATCTTTACTATCCCAATTTCCCGAGTATCATGTATTAAATTCTGACTGAGTCACGTCCGTTTTGTGAAATTTTGAGTAAATTCATTGTTGACCCAAATAGTCGTAGTTTACGATGGTTACGTGCTTTGTAATAAATAGCGATGAAAGACTTATTTATTATCATAGTGTACGTCACAGTGTACGTTAAAAGTAAGTAGTTTAAGATAACATTGGAAGTGTGTAAAAGTACCAAGTTGATTGTAACAAGATATTCAAATCGGGTAAATGTTATAAAAAAATCTAGTAGCATATATATAACAAAACAAAACGATCTTAAATCTAACATTATATACAAAACATAAAAAACGCGCGACGTTAAAATATAGAAGACAAGTATGGTAGAAAGACCAAGCTAAACCTTACATTAACAAGTGAGAGACAAGTGTGGTGGAAGTACCAGCTTAAATCTTGCAGAGTATACGAAATAGTAAAAATGAAGCACTTGTAGGATATAATTCTTTTGTGGAAAACCCCAATCAAATTTAAAAGAATAGACGAAAGAATACAAATGCGTTAACAAATGAAAGCGACGTTCGTAAAATAATAAACAATGAAGGAATAACCGATTTTAAGTTAAAAATGCTCAAGACGAACCAAATTGGCTCTAAGAGAAAATAAAAAGAAACAAATCTTAAAGAGTTATAACTTAACTTAGCAGAACTAAAATTCAAAGAAAAGCATTAGACATAAAAGAGAATTGTGGTAGAAGTATTTAGTTATGTCCTACAGAATGAATATATGACAACAAATAGCAGAATTTTCAAAACAAATGCTCCACCTTGAAGTATGATAGAGAAGTGTGGTTCACTTACCATCTTTATCTAATGAAACATACAAAAGAAAAAGATATCTTCCACAAGCAAGGTACCAAACAAAAGTTTGAAATAATTACCACATCTAATCTGATACAATGTAGAAAATGAGTGTACTACAAGATATAATTGGAAGGATGGAAGAAGTATCAAATTTACTCAAACAGAACTTACAAAACGAAAAAAAGCACCACAGGCAGGATATAAAAGACAACAATTTTCTCTAAAGGAATATTTAAAAGAAAAGTGATACGAGAACTATAAAAAACTAGAATAGAGCCAAATGTTCGGAGTAACGGAGTATATTCCACAAATGCCCTAATTCAGATCTCCACAAGAACACTGCTGTAAAAGTACCGAGTTTAAGCTTTTAGGATATAAAGAACAAACAAATGTACCACATGCAAGATATCAAACAGAAGTGTGTAAGAAATACCAAATTTGAAATAACAGATTTTTATTAAAGTACCGCGCGCAAAATCTAAAGACAAGAGCCAAATAAAATTTTACAAAATATACAAAACACCCGAAGAAAAGTATGGTAGAAGTTCAAGCAAAATTTGATAAATAAAAAAAAATTAAATAGTGTGGTAGAAGTACTAAAGCAAATATAACAGAATTACCAAAAACACACAAAATCACTATAGGAAGGATAGAAAAATAGAAGTATGGTAAAAGATCAAAGTTGAATCAAGTAGAATTTAAAGAATATGAAGCCCAAAACAAATGGGACACAAGCAAGAAACAAAAAAAGTGTAGTAGAAGCACCAAGTTAAATCAAACGGGACATACAGAACAAAACATATGCACCATATGCAAGATATATAAGACAAGTGTGTTAGAACTACTGAATTAAATCATAACATAACATACGAAAATGCACCACGTGTAAGGTTTAAATAATTGTTTAGTAGACTCACCAAGTAAAATCTAACGGGATATACAGAAAAATTAAGTGTACCTCTTAATGATGAATATGAGAGAAATGTGGTAAAAATCTAACAACATATACACAATAAAACAACTACTCAACATGCAAGCTGTAGAAAAGAAGTTATTTTAATAATCAACCAAATTCTAACAGAATATTCAAAACAATACAGATGCATTACACGTAAATATTAGAAGTTACATACGTTCCTACGTCTTAATTTCTATGGACAACAGCAAAAGTTACGTTAACTTCTTGTTTTTTTGCTTTTTTTTTCAACAATTCAGAAGCAACGTTAAATAATCATCTACTACAGTCTTTTTTCGATTTTGTTATAGCTCCAAAGTAAGACGTGTGTGTGTTAATACATGGTACATTTGTTGTTGTTGAGAAGTATAAATCAGAAACTTTAACAGCTTTTTTTACATCATGTTCCTAGAAATTAACTTAGAGTTCCTAGAGCTATTTACATCACAAAGGTAAAGTACTTGTTGTGTGTTCAGTGGCTATGAAAGCCGTTTATAAAAGATGCCCTGGATGTAATAAAGACGTTTAATTTAATAACTATTACACATGTGACAAAAAAAAACATAAGAGATATATTTATTCATAACTATGTAGTCTCTATCAGAGTGACTACGCTGGCTATAATAGGGAGGAAAAATTGTCAGAAGAGTTTTGCTACCAGAGGAGTGGGCTGGTCGCGCAGCAAGTCAAAAATCGTGAAATTTGCCAGAGAAACCAGTCCATAATAACGTTCCTATCCCCTCTCTGGTCATACTACTTGTTAATCATTGGAAGTCATTGAAGGGAATCATATTAATAGTAAAACAATTTGATTAGTTGAGACGTCTTCCATAATCTACATATACGTGTCCCTGAACCGAAGTTAACCTTCGTTAGTTGATAATGGATCCACATTTTTCTGGTTTGGATCTAGTATTGGATTAAATTTAAAAGACCATATTGGGTTTGAGTGTCGTTCAGACGTCAACAATTTGTAAATAAAAAAGGGTGAGATTTAACAACAATAAGGAAATGTTGCACTTTTCCGTGATCTCTCGTGTTCAACTAAAATATTACCTTTTTAAAGTTCCTAACGTTTTCAATCATGAAGCAAGATGAAAAAATTACATAGCAGGGTATAATTTTTCTTCTTGTGAGCATAAACGTTTATAACCTTTTTGTTTTATATGGTATCGTGTTTTTTATGTCGTTGTAAGAAAATTTCATATTTCAAAATATAAGCAATCTTTAAGCGTTACCGATTTCAAGTCAAAATCCATTACATGTATAGTTACATCAAATGGTACGGCACTTATGGATTTAAAGGGGCCAGTGAAACTATATAAAGAGCAGAAAATATAAACTACGCTCTTCAGTATGCTACAGGCACCCATACAGTGCAGTCTTCAGTGGTATCCTGGCTGAGAAAGTTTACATTATGTTATTTATTATGCACAAAATGTTACTCTTTATTCATGGAAAATAGATTATCAAGGTTCCTCAGTGATGAAGAAAGTGACAATATTGATTGACATGCCGCACACTGTCACCATAGCGCGGTACCTCAACATAATGCTTGCTACAATTCTTGTTACGCGATGGTGGGAAATAAGGTCACAGTCATCCACCAGGGGTCCTTGAAGGCAGACCAGTGATGTATCTGTCGGCCATCCTCACATGCACATCTCCCCAAGCAGGTTGCTGGAAGATCATTCCTTCATCAGTACTACTCTTCATTCACCCGTAAAAAGTCTACAGTGATTTGTTCTCTGTGTGGTTGAGCACTGTTATCTTGCAGAATGACACTAAGTCTTACATTGCTAAGGTAACGAGGATTATGACTGAAGGGAGTGTCGCTAATACTCGCTATGTTTCTATGAATAGTAAGCCTTGTTCTTTCATATGGCAGTTTCATAAAAAAAATTCTTCCGATTTTATAACAGTCAGCAAAAGAGTTGGCCTCCACCATACCAGACTCAGTCATCGAATAAATGAATGGTAAATCTACTATAATCTATGAACATCACCTTCCGTCACACACACATTCACTCAAGATGCGAACGACACAATAGCGAAACAGCGAAAATTTGACCCGTTTTTTTTCTCTACTCACTCAAATGAGCAGGCCCGGTATTCTTTCAATAAGAATAACTTTTAGATATATCTTAACATATCCATTCCTTGTTTGCGGGGAAGTGGAGTCATTGCGAATTGCTTGCCCATGCCGCTAAATATACAAACTGCAATCAGTGTAACAAATGTATTGAGCTAGATACAGCCTTCCTCGCGAGAGACAATAAGCACACACAATCCCGTTAAATAATATATCATACTATTTTCCTATTCTTGTCTATTTAATTCTTGAACAACAAGTGACCTAATTGTGTTTGGGCCCACTGTTTGCCGTGCCACAAAATGGGATGGCACTTGCATTAAAAAAAAGACATCTCACAGCGTTTACTACTTGTCACGCTGAACATGAGGGTCTTATGACCAATATGAATGCCATTTTGTATTCAAGTATGTTGTTAAGGGAAATGTGTCAAAAAATCCTTCATCAAAGCCTCAACAACAAGCGTCGTGAACTGAAGCACGTGAATAACCGTGTTACTTAAGGGCTTGTGCCCTTTTATCAATATACCAACAGCTGGTAAAAAACAGTTAATCTGGTCAATACTTGCAGTTTGGTTATAAGCCTACAACTTGTGTTTTTGGAACCCGACTTACCCTAGCTAGATCCTGCCAACCAGCTAGATCTTGACGACCATGGATTTCTTGGTCGGCAGCTGACAAAGTTTTCGACCTTAATTTTGAATCAGTCAATATATGAACTCGTTATTAACAAAGTGCACAAGTAAACAACTAGAGACAAAACTTTATTTGCAATAACAGTTAGAAGTATAACATACCGTAATATACTATGCATAATACAAAACAATTAATAAAAATAAAATTAGGACTTGAATACTTCGGATTTGTGACCACGCATGTAGAATATAAACAGAGCGATGCCAAGGAACATTGAAAGTCAGTATCATATATGTATATATCAGTTTAGAATTGTTACGTAGGTATTTTAACAACTGAAGTTTGAAATATAACATGTTATGAAAGATACTGGGGCTGCCAGGTTAACAGCTTTTTTGTCCCAACTGTAAATAAGTCTTGGGATATATGAAACTGTTGTGTTTTTTTTTCTCTTCAAGGTGTTATTATGTTAGACATAAAGCTTCTTGTTCCCCCTCGAAGGGGAATAAAATAGTCCTGTCAACACATGTCGCATAACCACCTCTGATTCTTATAAATCCTAACATAGAGTTTTCTCTGACTGTAGTGATCGTTTCTGTAACTTCAGCTATTCTCCAACCACAGATCTCTAGAAAACTGCACAGCATGCTGTATGGCATAAGAGCCACATATAATAATCTTAGATAAATCGGTTCCTCACCGTGATCACAAAGAAACCTTCCACATATAAACCACAGGTCACTTTGAAAGACGCCTGGGGCGAGGTGACACTTATCCAGCGCGGCCATGACCTAAGGTAAGCCACTTAACATTTTCACTGAGACAATGTAACATATCATGTACATCTGGGAGGTATACGATAACCGTCCATCTCACAAATTCAGTTGGAGAGAGCTGAGATATGTGGTAAAATTGTGGTCTGACGTGATTTTTTAATGACAGTACATCTATCGTCATTACTAGGACGATAAATCAAAGAAGTGGCATTCCGTGCGATAGACGCTTTAACGTTTAAATAAGGGCCAATATTTTGTTTACACGAAATCTTGAATAAGGGGTCGATTGTGTTGTTTCTTGCTTTGTTGGTAGTTCAGCAGACATCATATGAGCGTCTTTTGACTCACGGAGCCGTGTACTGTGCAGGGAACTGTGAAAGATGGAAAGAGAGGTGATAATTATTATCGCAAACCACCAAATCCCCGAACGTAAG
>NC_049979.1:30491560-30492858 GCF_000003815.2 Branchiostoma floridae
AATTCTACTATTTCCAATACCTCAACTATCATGTACTTTGAAACGTTTTAAGAAAGACCATTGTTAACCAAAAAACTAGCAGTTTACACAGGTTAGGTGTTTTTTTTTCCAATCAATATCAATAAAAGAGTAAATTATTATTATATAGTATACGTAAAAACAGCAGGGCAAAGTATAATAGAGAAGTCTGGTAGAAGTACCAAATCGAATCGAACAAAACAGACAAATCGTGGTAAATGGTACGAAATCTAGTAGAGTATACAGCACAAAACAATATGATATCAAACAAATAAAATACACGTGTTGACCAACTTAAGCCTAACACATCCAGGAAAAACATTGCACAGCATGTTATCAAATGATACAGAAGCGTGATAGAAATGCCAACTTAGATCTTACATAATATACAAAATAATTTAGAAACAGTTAGCACTTGCAAGACAAAATACGTTTTGTAGAAAGGCCAAACCAAGCCAAACCTAACATAATAGACAGAAGAAAGCAGATGTGTTGACAAATGTAAGAGAAGTTTGTAAGAAGTACTTATCAGAACATATTCAGTAAAGCCACCACAGGAGAATCAAAGAAAAAGTAATTGTGGTAGACGTAACTGATTAAATCCAACATGCAAAATGCAAAAGAAAAGATAACACATGCAAGATATTACGAGAAGTTGGTAGAAGAATCAATTTGAATCTAAGAGGATGTAAAGAATGCACCACATGCAATATATAAAAAAAGCGTTCCATTTCGGACGCCTCTTGTGAAAGCTAGATCATTTTAATTTGTATATTGACTTGTAACCCTGAATTCATAAACTAAGGACCACCTTAAAAAAACTTTTGCCAAAAACTATGAGATTTATCGAGCGGGCACCTGTCCAACTCTTCACTAAAACGTCAAACCAGGTGTGTTCTATTCTGGAATCAAAATTATGACATCACTTTCGCCCTGGAAATATACTTACAGAAACTAAATCGTTTGATCCTTCTTTCGCACAAGTTTTCTTGTTCAAAAATGAGGAAAATGGAAAGAAAACCACCTGATATCGGGTCGTATGTGTGACAGGGAAGGTTTAAACTGCCGGTTCAAAAAATCAGTAAGAGTAAATCTACAAGGGTGAAGATTTGAAAGATAAGTGGTTTGTACTCAAGGAACGCGGCATTGATGTAGATTGCTTTTGTCTTGGGAACTGAATAAGGTTTGGTGCAACGTCAGGCTACATTTTATACAGCATTTTTCATTCTGTTATGTACAGTTTATTATTAAAGTGATGTGATTATTCTAACACTAATAAT
>NC_049979.1:30493086-30493962 GCF_000003815.2 Branchiostoma floridae
CACAGATCTATGAACATTGGTTTTTCTTCTGTAAAGATTTGTCAGACAAAATATGATTTTCCCTGCATACGGTAGGGATTAGTGGATTGATGTCTTCCCAGCCAACTACCCCCGCCCAAACTTTGTTGTGTTAGAACATAATACACATAATGTGTTTGACGTGAGATTTGTTTTAACATGTTTAAATACGGTAAAAACATTACGTGAAAAAAGAAATGTTAGAATTATTTTTTTTTATTGCTTACGTTACACAATCCACCCGGAATATCTTACTGGGTTCAGTTTTGGGGTACCCGATCATTGTCATTTCATTCAGAGTTCGAAGTAGCATTATATGTATTGTATAGTATTATTTTCTTTTATTGTTAGGTATTAACTTTATCTCTCTATTTTTTTTTCTGTTTCCTACTATGAGATAGATAAAAGAAGAACACCCAACGAATAAAACAAAACAATGCTGACCTTCTGAATGAACTGATCGTCTTGTGAGTAAGGTTAGTGCAGACATAAACACACGTGCTACTTGAGGTATACACATTTACTACGCGACGTAACACCTGCTGAAGATATGTGGTGTCCTGTGCCACAAACGAATCTTATCAAAACACACAATGAGCCTATAGATCACAAAATGTGTCAAATAATGCCAGAGGTGACATTTTGCTAGCCACCATTTTGTTTACCCGTAAGAGAGGAAAATAAGGAAAGGGCCAGGGTGTAGCTGTCTGGTGCTTAATGAAGCGAAACACCCAGTGACCCCGGGGTCATCACTGACGATGTGTCCTTGTGGCACTGTTACAGTCCATTCTAGAGAAGCTCGTTTAAAATACCAATGGCGTCCGGTGTATCTTTCAGTCATTTGTGCAGTAAAATTCG
>NC_049979.1:30494062-30496893 GCF_000003815.2 Branchiostoma floridae
TGAAAAGTAGATGCATCTTAGCATGGGGCAAACAGTTGATGTTAAGAAAGGAGAAGAATCGGGTCAGATACTGATTAATTCTGAGATGACAAAATGTATCTAATACAATTTCATTGAATAGCATTTGCCTTCTTTGAAGAAAAGCATTGTCTGCTACTTACATCACAAAAGTTCACTACAACGTTAACAGGCAAGAAGGTTGTCCCGTTAACCTACGTAAGTGTACAGACGCAAGATTTATAAAAATATCATCACTGAAGCTACGCTAGCCTGAGCATAGATGTAAAACGATGACAAATACAACATCTATGTCTCTAGGAATCAATTTTACTTTTCATGTGGAATTATAATAGCACCCGGTGTAATTTTGAAAGTTAATGTACGCCAATAGAATTTTAGGATACAGACAGAAAACAAAAACTACAAAACAACCTCACTACAATATATTAGATGCAGAATATACTGCAGAAATAAGTTTCTGCATTCATTATTTCAGAGAAGAACTGTCCTGTCTTTCGTTGTTGATCTTATTTGGTACAGCCTTTTTTTTGGTATTGATCAATAACTTACAATACAAGACAGAGAGCTGATGTACTATCAACGTACTATCAACATGCTAATATTATTATCAGCTCTTAAAAAAGTACAACTGACAAGGACAAATAAAGACAATATCAATAACAAACAATTCACAGTAATTTACAAATGGTTTGGTTGGGTGGTTACAACTGATGTTTGACAGAAAGGTTCGTTTTAACAATTTTTTTCGGCACTCCTGTTTGAAGTGTCCTACAAAATGTGTCGAAGATGTTGTGTTGGATTTTCTTGCTTACTGGGAACGAGCCTAGGATATGTAACATTTTGCACTGCAAATTTTTGTATCACATTCTAGGACAAACCTTGCTACTTGTTCTATTGTGCGCTACTTGGAGGCGCTTGATGTTTGAACTGTTGTGTTTCCTGATACTGAAGAACGTTAACCCAGTTGAGAGAGTACCAAGGGTGGTGCCAGATCCGTTCCTATGCTAAAGTTTGTTCTTATTCTGTATATCTGACATGAGTTATACAGTTTCTAATTAAAAGTTTGTAGCACAGAACTTGATCATATTCTAACGATGCAGTCGCCAAGTGGACATGAAAAGAGCTTTAAGCTGTATGATTTTTTCTGAATTCCTGGGACAGAGATTTGATGCGGATTAATATCATTTTAAATGGGAACACAACGATCTGATATTATAGGAACTAAGCACTTGGTATTCCCTGATTCGATCTACACATTATACTTCCCACAGAAAAACAATAACTAGCCAATGTAAGCTCAGTACAGTAAGCTCAATAAAATGGTATTAGTCAATCATATCTCCGTTATTAATCGCATTGTACTCTATATCATAGATGGATTCGCCGTACAACATTGTTTGTTCCCAGTCCAAATAAGTCGATGTAATGGCAAGACGACTAGAATAGTCTATCTGTTGATGTACAGACCGAGGCTCCGGAATCGGACCAGATATTTGATTTGATAACTTTTGAAAGTTCTAAGAGTGGTATTACTTTTTTTTTTCTTATTACAAACAAAAGACATGTCAGTCGAGTCTATTATCACGCAGAAATAAGCGTAATCTAAATGTAAGTGAATAAAAGCATATCATTGATTTGTCTACATACTAACATTTAACTTATTAACTTTATTCGAGTTCTTGGTTCTGAAGCTTTAGATATAGCAGTAAAAGAAAACGTAGAAATACATAGTCGACTGTACCGTTTCATTCGCGCGCAAGTTGATGACGTGCAGACATGACGTATCCGACGACATGCATATCGTGATCAAAGGTAGTTTTTCTTCGAAACGGCCTTTTCTCTCATTTTTCTCTCGAGCATTGTATCTGATTTTTGTTCAACACATAGCTACAGCTTTATCTAAACATTTTATTTGGACGACTTACAGGTCATTCCAGAAGAACCAAGGATTATTTTCCATTTTCCTGTCATATACCCTGGGTCTTAGATCTGTGCACCGTCCAACTGTATTTCTTTGTAATTAAACTTTATAAGGCATGTTCTGTCTTCGAAAGATTTCAAAATTTACTAAAGTCTACAATTCCGCATGCCAACCAAATGTAATAAAAAATACAAACAACGCATTTAGTTTTATATCTGAGAGTTAAGTTAGAGCCAAGTATACTATAGAAAATGATTGATCTTTCTGGTTTGTTAATAACTTCTGCCCACTTTAGTTACATGCGCGAATTCTGTTGGGAATTAAAGCGCTTCTATTATTGCTTAATTTTCAATAAGAACTTTTAATAACACATTTTGCACATTAGAAGTTAAACAGCCTTTGATCATTAAAACTGCATATAAGCATTCCAATACACGTTGCATCACAATAGATCCACTTTCCTCTTCCTATCTGAGCTGCCACAGAATCCTATACCTTACTTTATATCAACATACCCCACTTCATATCCAACATTATGTAACTCGACTTTTCACATTTCTTACCTCCATTGTCGATTTTTGCTTTGCAGCTCTACAATTATTTGGGCTGTGTCTGTGACCATAGTTTTACTACATCCCTCATATTTCTCCCTTTATTCATCATAATGTCAGTTATTCCTGGCTCCCCTATACAACAGTAACCATTACGAATATTTACTTGTTTCTGCCTCTGTGAACGGTCCTTTGTTTCGTGATCTATGCTCCATGTTTGTTCGCTTGTCAAGCGCTTGATGACCTACTGTTTTCCATGACAGTTTTTCACCTTTCCCCGTACACGGACTCTAAATCTCTGACATAACCGGCTCATGTGACTGCTACAATGCGCTGTT
>NC_049979.1:30498320-30506349 GCF_000003815.2 Branchiostoma floridae
CCTTCTTATGAGGAGAATGTGTGTGTGTGTGTGTGTGTTTGTGTGTGTGTGTGTTGGTGTGTGTGTGTGTGTGTGTTTGTGTGTGTGTGTGTGTGTGTGTGTGTGTTTGTCTCACAACCCTTCACGAGCCAAGTATTAGATAAACAACATCCATCCCAACATAGATTTTGTGCAATTTCTGTCAGAGCCATTTTAATTCCATTCTACTGTACTGTATTGGTTGGGGCCCAAGTCCTCCTTTGAAAATACCCCACTAGATAAGGGCCCCCGTCCTGTATGGTTGTTACCAAGAGTATACTGTAAATGCAGAAATTTTCGTGGAAGTTTTATTTTTGCCCCTTTTGCGGGGACCACTTCATAGCCACCTTAAAACTACCGCAAACATTTTTCAACAATAGTATGTGACTACAGTCTATGGCGCTACAGCGAATTAATTAGACAAATTATAAGTCAAAACGCATAGCACGGTTACATTTGTCAAAAACTAATCTGGGCATCTATTGATTGACTACATATGACTAATATTTCCAACTTGAACAGGATATTGATCAATCAGATGTATGCTTAACTGAATGCACGCTACTGATTCTAGCTCACTATATACACAGAATGTAAGACCTTTGGGATACACTGAATACCTGTGACATTTTCCTAGCCCAATCTTCTACAAAAGCAAGATCATCAGTTATATACCACTCAGCTGTTTGTATTTTCGTATCTTCAACCCGACATGAATTCCTGTTGTCCATTGGCCAGTATGAAGAAGCTGCAAGTTATAACGTTTCTCACAGCAGAGGTGGGCAGGTACGTTTGAGGCTTTAAACTATTAAATGTCATGATATGCCAGTAACAAAATACGAACCTAGTTTTGTCAGAAACTGAAACTTCGTAATATAATTTGTACTTACCAAAGGACGGTCCCACTTAATGTCGAATCGACTTCACTGCCAGTTGTACAATGATGTAGGGGGGGGGTGCTTGGTGGCGACGAAGATTATATTGACGAAGAAGCAACGTAACTATTCCTCGCCTTCGAGTTTACACCACATTCCCTTCGAATCATAAACCACTCCAAATCACTATTGTAGACACCGGTGATGCCATGTACAGCTCAGAGAGCGATGAAACGACTTTCATATCTGTGCCGCACCCTGAACCAACAACTGTTTCTGCCGCCCACTTAGCACGCTGTATCTTGTTGGTAATTAAGGACTGCGGGTTTCGGATTCGCGTCATATTCGTCGAAAACGTCCCCTTGTGGCCAGTATCATTTTTATAATCTGCAAATCTGCGACATTCCGATTGTCGGATTTTGTACGGATCTGTCAAAGTGTCCACTGGAGCGGTGCTCTGTGGGTAATTCGGAAATCCGTGAATCCCGGTTTTCGTATTTCTACGGATTCTGTGGAGGTAGTAATCCGATGAATTCCGGCAGTCGGATTTTATTCGTCTTTTCTGCGCTTCCTGATTGCACTTACAAGAGTCTTAGTAGTGCGGTGTACTGTTGGTAATTATATTCAATGTGAACATTCTCATCAAAATCACGGATTTACCAAAATACGCCGCCGTATCAGTCAGGATTCGAGAAAGCTCGTATTCGAGAGGTATACGGCACCGGAATCGGTCCGATTGGAATATCAATGTTTTAACCCACTCAGGCAGCCCTGCTTTGCTACTAGACCCCTGAGTAGGAGCGGGGTGTTTTTCCAATTAGGCAATTCCTTCAGGGAGCTCCAGCCGCCTGGCTAGTGACATCCCCGGGTCAGACTCCGGGAGCCAGGATTCTAACTCCGCCCATCTGTCACGTAAATTTAACCTATAGAATATTCAGAGTTTTTTTGTTGCTTAGTTACAGTACGCATTTCCCCCAGAATTCTGTGCGATTCAAGATGGTGAACCGAGGAGAGGTGAATGCACATCATGCTGAAAACATTGTCATGTTTTTGTCTATAATACATGCTTTTATGTCTATAAAGCCGTGTGTCAACACCCATGTGAATCTGCTTTCCTGTAGAAATAAAAACAACGATGCTATTATAATATTTCCTTGTCTGGAAGGTTTTTTTATGGCTAGAAATTGGACGATAGCGATGTAAACACTAAGGGGGTGGAGGGAAGAAAGTAGTAATTCACGAAGGTTTGAAGGATTTTAGATTCCACCCAAAGCTGTCATATTAGCCGTGCTTAAGTAGGTCGCCTGGCACGTTCTCCGCCCACCGGGGCCTATAGGGCTACTCGCAGATGGAGCGGATAGCTGGGCCCTGTTTGTTTGATATGCGGGTGCATCGTCGTATTCGAGTAAAGATCATGGATTTGTCCGGATTCGCTTGGAAACGTTCCGTGTTTGGCATGTCGCCCGATTTCGGATCCGTCGTATTTATCAGGATTCGAAGTCATTTTCGTGCAGTGAACCAACTAACAACATCCCTGCATACATTAAGTGTAATTGCTGTCAGAGCCAGTCTATTCAAAATCACTCAACTGTAATGTATTGGGGCCCAGCTCAGGGTTTGAAAACTCCCCACCGAACAGAGTCCCTGTATGAACTGTTATGTATTGGGGCCCAGGTCAGGGCTTTAAAACTAAGGCCCCCACCGAACAGAGTCCCTGTATGATCGTGACCAACGATACATTGTTTTTAACTAATATTAACAACTACTTCTAGCCGTCTTATGAGGAGTAATGTATGTGTGTGTGTGTGTGTTTGTGTGTGTGTGTGTGTGTGTGTGTGTGTGTGTGTGTGTTTGTCTCACAACCCATCACGAGCCAAGTATTAGATAAACAACATCCATCCCAACATAGATTTTGTGCAATTTCTGTCAGAGCCATTTTAATTCCATTCTACTGTACTGTATTGGTTGGGGCCCAAGTCCTCCTTTGAAAATACCCCACTAGATAAGGGCCCCCGTCCTGTATGGTTGTTACCAAGAGTATACTGTAAATGCAGAAATTTTCGTGGAAGTTTTATTTTTGCCCCTTTTGCGGGGACCACTTCATAGCCACCTTAAAACTACCGCAAACATTTTTCAACAATAGTATGTGACTACAGTCTATGGCGCTACAGCGAATTAATTAGACAAATTATAAGTCAAAACGCATAGCACGGTTACATTTGTCAAAAACTAATCTGGGCATCTATTGATTGACTACATATGACTTATATTTCCAACTTGAACAGGATATTGATCAATCAGATGTATGCTTAACTGAATGCACGCTACTGATTCTAGCTCACTATATACACAGAATGTAAGACCTTTGGGATACACTGAATACCTGTGACATTTTCCTAGCCCAATCTTCTACAAAAGCAAGATCATCAGTTATATACCACTCAGCTGTTTGTATTTTCGTATCTTCAACCCGACATGAATTCCTGTTGTCCATTGGCCAGTATGAAGAAGCTGCAAGTTATAACGTTTCTCACAGCAGAGGTGGGCAGGTACGTTTGAGGCTTTAAACTATTAAATGTCATGATATGCCAGTAACAAAATACGAACCTAGTTTTGTCAGAAACTGAAACTTCGTAATATAATTTGTACTTACCAAAGGACGGTCCCACTTAATGTCGAATCGACTTCACTGCCAGTTGTACAATGATGTAGGGGGGGGGTGCTTGGTGGCGACGAAGATTATATTGACGAAGAAGCAACGTAACTATTCCTCGCCTTCGAGTTTACACCACATTCCCTTCGAATCATAAACCACTCCAAATCACTATTGTAGACACCGGTGATGCCATGTACAGCTCAGAGAGCGATGAAACGACTTTCATATCTGTGCCGCACCCTGAACCAACAACTGTTTCTGCCGCCCACTTAGCACGCTGTATCTTGTTGGTAATTAAGGACTGCGGGTTTCGGATTCGCGTCATATTCGTCGAAAACGTCCCCTTGTGGCCAGTATCATTTTTATAATCTGCAAATCTGCGACATTCCGATTGTCGGATTTTGTACGGATCTGTCAAAGTGTCCACTGGAGCGGTGCTCTGTGGGTAATTCGGAAATCCGTGAATCCCGGTTTTCGTATTTCTACGGATTCTGTGGAGGTAGTAATCCGATGAATTCCGGCAGTCGGATTTTATTCGTCTTTTCTGCGCTTCCTGATTGCACTTACAAGAGTCTTAGTAGTGCGGTGTACTGTTGGTAATTATATTCAATGTGAACATTCTCATCAAAATCACGGATTTACCAAAATACGCCGCCGTATCAGTCAGGATTCGAGAAAGCTCGTATTCGAGAGGTATACCGCACCGGAATCGGTCCGATTGGAATATCAATGTTTTAACCCACTCAGGCAGCCCTGCTTTGCTACTAGACCCCTGAGTAGGAGCGGGGTGTTTTTCCAATTAGGCAATTCCTTCAGGGAGCTCCAGCCGCCTGGCTAGTGACATCCCCGGGTCAGACTCCGGGAGCCAGGATTCTAACTCCGCCCATCTGTCACGTAAATTTAACCTATAGAATATTCAGAGTTTTTTTGTTGCTTAGTTACAGTACGCATTTCCCCCAGAATTCTGTGCGATTCAAGATGGTGAACCGAGGAGAGGTGAATGCACATCATGCTGAAAACATTGTCATGTTTTTGTCTATAATACATGCTTTTATGTCTATAAAGCCGTGTGTCAACACCCATGTGAATCTGCTTTCCTGTAGAAATAAAAACAACGATGCTATTATAATATTTCCTTGTCTGGAAGGTTTTTTTATGGCTAGAAATTGGACGATAGCGATGTAAACACTAAGGGGGTGGAGGGAAGAAAGTAGTAATTCACGAAGGTTTGAAGGATTTTAGATTCCACCCAAAGCTGTCATATTAGCCGTGCTTAAGTAGGTCGCCTGGCACGTTCTCCGCCCACCGGGGCCTATAGGGCTACTCGCAGATGGAGCGGATAGCTGGGCCCTGTTTGTTTGATATGCATCGTCGTATTCGAGTAAAGATCATGGATTTGTCCGGATTCGCTTGGAAACGTTCCGTGTTTGGCATGTCGCCCGATTTCGGATCCGTCGTATTTATCAGGATTCGAAGTCATTTTCGTGCAGTGAACCAACTAACAACATCCCTGCATACATTAAGTGTAATTGCTGTCAGAGCCAGTCTATTCAAAATCACTCAACTGTAATGTATTGGGGCCCAGCTCAGGGTTTGAAAACTCCCCACCGAACAGAGTCCCTGTATGAACTGTTATGTATTGGGGCCCAGGTCAGGGCTTTAAAACTGAGGCCCCCACCGAACAGAGTCCCTGTATGATCGTGACCAACGATACATTGTTTTTAACTAATATTAACAACTACTTCTAGCCGTCTTATGAGGAGTAATGTATGTGTGTGTGTGTGTGTTTGTGTGTGTGTGTGTGTGTGTGTGTGTGTGTGTGTGTGTTTGTCTCACAACCCATCACGAGCCAAGTATTAGATAAACAACATCCATCCCAACATAGATTTTGTGCAATTTCTGTCAGAGCCATTTTAATTCCATTCTACTGTACTGTATTGGTTGGGGCCCAAGTCCTCCTTTGAAAATACCCCACTAGATAAGGGCCCCCGTCCTGTATGGTTGTTACCAAGAGTATACTGTAAATGCAGAAATTTTCGTGGAAGTTTTATTTTTGCCCCTTTTGCGGGGACCACTTCATAGCCACCTTAAAACTACCGCAAACATTTTTCAACAATAGTATGTGACTACAGTCTATGGCGCTACAGCGAATTAATTAGACAAATTCTAGGTCAAAACGCATAGCACGGTTACATTTGTCAAAAACTAATCTGGGCATCTATTGATTGACTACATATGACTTATATTTCCAACTTGAACAGGATATTGATCAATCAGATGTATGCTTAACTGAATGCACGCTACTGATTCTAGCTCACTATATACACAAAATGTAAGACCTTTGGGATACACTGAATACCTGTGACATTTTCCTAGCCCAATCTTCTACAAAAGCAAGATCATCAGTTATATACCACTCAGCTGTTTGTATTTTCGTATCTTCAACCCGACATGAATTCCTGTTGTCCATTGGCCAGTATGAAGAAGCTGCAAGTCATAACGTTTCTCACAGCAGAGGTGGGCAGGTACGTTTGAGGCTTAAAACTATTAAATGTCATGATATGCCAGTAACAAAATACGAACCTAGTTTTGTCAGAAACTGAAACTTCGTAATATAATTGGTACTTACCAAAGGACGGTCCCACTTAATGTGGAATGGACTTCACTGCCAGTTGTACAATGATGGAGGGGGGGGTGCTTGGGGGCGACGAAGATTATATTGACGAAGAAGCAACGTAACTATTCCTCGCCTTCGAGTTTACACCACATTCCCTTCGAATCATAAACCACTCCAAATCACTATTGTAGACACCGGTGATGCCATGTACAGCTCAGAGAGCGATGAAACGACTTTCATATCTGTGCCGCACCCTGAACCAACAACTGTTTCTGCCGCCCACTTAGCACGCTGTATCTTGTTGGTAATTAAGGACTGCGGGTTTCGGATTCGCGTCATATTCGTCGAAAACGTCCCCTTGTGGCCAGTATCATTTTTATAATCTGCAAATCTGCGACATTCCGATTGTCGGATTTTGTACGGATCTGTCAAAGTGTCCACTGGAGCGGTGCTCTGTGGGTAATTCGGAAATCCGTGAATCCCGGTTTTCGTATTTCTACGGATTCTGTGGAGGTAGTAATCCGATGAATTCCGGCAGTCGGATTTTATTCGTCTTTTCTGCGCTTCCTGATTGCACTTACAAGAGTCTTAGTAGTGCGGTGTACTGTTGGTAATTATATTCAATGTGAACATTCTCATCAAAATCACGGATTTACCAAAATACGCCGCCGTATCAGTCAGGATTCGAGAAAGCTCGTATTCGAGAGGTATACCGCACCGGAATCGGTCCGATTGGCGGTGCATCGTCGTATTCGAGTAAAGATCATGGATTTGTCCGGATTCGCTTGGAAACGTTCCGTGTTTGGCATGTCGCCCGATTTCGGATCCGTCGTATTTATCAGGATTCGAAGTCATTTTCGTGCAGTGAACCAACTAACAACATCCCTGCATACATTAAGTGTAATTGCTGTCAGAGCCAGTCTATTCAAAATCACTCAACTGTAATGCATTGGGGCCCAGCTCAGGGTTTGAAAACTCCCCACCGAACAGAGTCCCTGTATGAACTGTTATGTATTGGGGCCCAGGTCAGGGCTTTAAAACTGAGGCCCCCACCGAACAGAGTCCCTGTATGATCGTGACCAACGATACATTGTTTTTAACTAATATTAACAACTACTTCTAGCCGTCTTATGAGGAGTAATGTGTGTGTGTGTGTGTGTGTGTTTGTGTGTGTGTGTGTTTGTGTGTGTGTGTGTTGGTGTGTGTGTGTGTGCGAGCCAAGTATTAGATAAACAACATCCATCCCAACATAGATTTTGTGCAATTTCTGTCAGAGCCATTTTAATTCCATTCTACTGTACTGTATTGGTTGGGGCCCAAGTCCTCCTTTGAAAATACCCCACTAGATAAGGGCCCCCGTCCTGTATGGTTGTTACCAAGAGTATACTGTAAATGCAGAAATTTTCGTGGAAGTTTTATTTTTGCCCCTTTTGCGGGGACCACTTCATAGCCACCTTAAAACTACCGCAAACATTTTTCAACAATAGTATGTGACTACAGTCTATGGCGCTACAGCGAATTAATTAGACAAATTATAAGTCAAAACGCATAGCACGGTTACATTTGTCAAAAACTAATCTGGGCATCTATTGATTGACTACATATGACTAATATTTCCAACTTGAACAGGATATTGATCAATCAGATGTATGGTTAACTGAATGCACGCTACTGATTCTAGCTCACTATATACACAAAATGTAAGACCTTTGGGATACACTGAATACCTGTGACATTTTCCTAGCCCAATCTTCTACAAAAGCAAGATCATCAGTTATATACCACTCAGCTGTTTGTATTTTCGTATCTTCAACCCGACATGAATTCCTGTTGTCCATTGGCCAGTATGAAGAAGCTGCAAGT
>NC_049979.1:30508858-30510690 GCF_000003815.2 Branchiostoma floridae
TATTCGGGCAGTCGGAATTTCTTTCCTTCCCGATTGCACTTATCAAGTGTCCTAGTATTGCAGTGTACTGTTGTTAATTATATTTAATGTGAAAGTTCCCATCAAAATCATGTATCTACCCAAATACGCCACCGTATCTGTCAGGATTTGAGGAAACTCGTATCCGAGAGAAATACGGCACCGTAATCGGTCCGATTTGCGGTGCATCGTCGTATTCGAGTAAAGATCATGGATTTGTCCGCATTCGCTCGGAAACGTTCCGTGTTTGGCATGTCGCCCGATTTCGGATCCGTCGTATTTATCAGGATTCGAAGTCATTTTCGTGCAGTGAACCAACTAACAACATCCCTGCATACATTAAGTGTAATTGCTGTCAGAGCCAGTCTATTCAAAATCACTCAACTGTAATGTATTGGGGCCCAGCTCAGGGTTTGAAAACTCCCCACCTAACAGAGTCCCTGTATGAACTGTTATGTATTGGGGCCCAGGTCAGGGCTTTAAAACTGAGGCCCCCACCGAACAGAGTCCCTGTATGATCGTGACCAACGATACATTGTTTTTAACTAATATTAACAACTACTTCTAGCCGTCTTATGAGGAGTAATGTGTGTGTGTGTGTGTGTGTTTGTGTGTGTGTGTGTGTTTGTGTGTGTGTGTGTGTGTGTGTGTGTGTGTGTGTGTTTGTCTCACAACCCATCACGAGCCAAGTATTAGATAAACAACATCCATCCCAACATAGATTTTGTGCAATTTCTGTCAGAGCCATTTTAATTCCATTCTACTGTACTGTATTGGTTGGGGCCCAAGTCCTCCTTTGAAAATACCCCACTAGATAAGGGGCCCCGTCCTGTATGATTGTTACCGAGGATATACTGTAAATGCAGAAATGTTTGAGGTAGTTTTGCTTTTGCCCCTTTTGCGGTGGCCACTTCACCGCGACCTTAAAACTACCGCGAACATTTTTCCGCGATAGTATGTGACTACAGTCTATGGCGCTACAGTGAACTTAAAACCACATCGAACACTCAATTTTCCAGCTACCGCAAAAGTAAACCCCCGTGAACTTAAATGCATTCACAATATTGTTCAGTCATACATTATTTGTAACTGATGTTAGCCACTAGTTTATTCTACAGGAATGGTTCTTTTTAAAAACCTAAACCGATCCAACTAATAGTGCTCTTATATTGCATTATTTTTGCGTAATTTCTGTCAGGTATTGTTCTATTCAAACTCATTCTGATGTAATGTATCGCTTTTGGGGCAAAAGGAAGGGTTTGAAAATTGCAGCTAAAGTGTCTACGGCGTTTTCTGTTGCCGGCCCACCCAATAAAGGCCCCAACCCGCCAGTGCCCACGACCCAGTTTGATAAATTGTGACAAATTGTTTTAATTTAGAGTGTGCTGAACTGGAAACAGCAACGAGTTGTAAGTGTCTGTTAAATACCATCTGTTTATTTAACAACCATCTAGGTTGTTAAATAGACAGTCGCCTGCAGATTCATTTCAAGTTCAAGAAAATTCAGATAAGGTCCATGGCTAGTGTTTGTTTATTTATTGAATTCTAGTAAACAGATATGTCACCTTTGATTACCGTAATATTTCGGTAGACACTGTTTAACATTAAAACCCCTGATACATTTTGTAGATATAGAAGGTAAAAAAATATCAGTATCGATTAAATAAACTTTTAAACCTAATGACCCTAAACTTAAGTAGGTTTCATTAACACATATCAATACCATAAAAGAATTCCAATTCACTGATGATACAAACAACATACCTAAAATATTAGATAACATGACAGTGTTTTGCCAGCTTTACTTTGATAAC
>NC_049979.1:30510790-30615279 GCF_000003815.2 Branchiostoma floridae
TTTTACTCTCTTTCACGATGTCTGTTACAACGGTTTGCATTCACGTGTCAAAGAGGACTCCTAGCGGCGATGGTACCTGTTGCATATTTTATCTGTTAACTTTTTTTGATGGATCAAAAAGGACACCTACGATTTTACCCGGTACTGCACTTTAGTTTGTTTATTTATTTACACACATCTGCACAAGAAAACACATAAAAAAAAGTACAGAACAATACATAACAATAGCTACAAGAGGAGGAAATGCGTATGTAGCTTAAACTCAGCCCTCCTCCGGAGTCCCTTAATATTAACCATATTTTTTACAATAGAGGTACAATACAAATGATTCATTATATCTTTTATAATTAACGTGGTAGCTATAAATAGTAGGTAAGGATAACAAAATACGACTTAAGATGAAAAAGGCGCTTATTATATGATTCTTTTACAAGGGGCATTGGTTTAAGAGTACTTTTAAAAGGCAGAAAAGACGATGTTGTTTGTACACTGCTACGACTGCTTCCTTATATCCATTGAAATATCAAGCGTGGATTTCCCATATGGTAGTTAATTGCTAAAGGTCTTTGACTATGGTTTGTCTATTTATCGACTTTCACTAAACAGACATGTCAGCTTTGACTACCGTAATATTTCAGTAGACATTGTTTTACGGGTCGGAAGGTTAAAAAGACCAGTATCGATTGAATAAACATTTACTACATAAAACTATATCAATAATTCGATTCTATTAATGCATAGATATCATGTAAAAGTTCTAATTGACAGATGATACTAATAGCATACCTAGAATATAACATAACATGATTTTTTACAGGCTTTACTTTGACATTTAATTACGGCTTTCTTTTACTCGATATCTTTCACAATAGTTGGCATTCACGTGTCAAAGACGACTCCTAGCGGCGATTCTTCCTGTTGCATATGCTATTGTTTAATTTTTTTAGGTGGATCAAAGAGGGCACCTGCGGTTTTACCCGGTACTGCACTTGTTATGTTTTCTTTATTTATTTGCACAAAAATACATAAAACAAAGCAAGGCATAAAGGTAGGTACAGGAGGAGGGAAAACGTACGTAGCTTAAACTATGCCCTACTCCCTTATACTAGACTTAATTTATTACAATCGATGTGATATGTGGTAGCAGTAAATAGTGGGCAAATATAATGAAATTCGAGTTAAGATAAAGTTGGAGCTTTTAAGCTAAAAAATTAAAATATATGATTCTAATACGGTGGGCTAAGGTTTTTTATTAGATTGATTTGACAAGAAGACGCCAACTTGTTTCAATGGGAATATCAGGCGTGGATTTCCGGTCTGGCAGTTTTGCTGTCACTCCTCACTCAACGATGACATCTTGCGGTACCTATATGAAATGCAGAGAACTTGCAGACAGGATTCTTTGCCGTGTTGATTTCTTTCATTCTGCCTGAATGACCACAATCAAACAATTTATAAATCAGAGTGAAGAAGAAAAGAGTAGAGAACGAGTATAGTACACTTGTCTAAAGATTGTTCTGTACAGTACTAGTATCACACAACAGAGTATGGTGGTATGATATCGATTGATGATTTTTTTGCCACAAATTAGTAATGTCAGTCACAAACAAATGTCAACTTGCATTGTGCGCATTGTTTATCAGCTTTAAAAGTGCACGTTTTCGTAAAAAAAACCGTATCAACTTATTTATTCCTCAGTTGCTTTCTTGGAAAATACATCAGAAGTGCATTGTGAAGATATTTTACCCAAAACAATTACACTTTACTTCACTCCGAATGACATGTATATGCATACATATACATATATAACTTCATTGTTGAATTGATAGACACAAATGTGGACGGAACAAAAGCACGATATCATTACTTTAAATCTCGAAATAGATACATTAACTCTCGAAATAGATTGTTCTTTAAATCTAAATAAAAATAAACTAAAATGCAATAGAACAGACATATCCCCCCTCTCTATTCTTGTGTTTGTGTTTATAATTATGTGATATTGAACGTAAGCGTTATGATTTTTAGAGCGTTAAGCCTTTTGTTTTTATTAAAAACAACAACAACAATGGTACATTTGTCAACCACTAAGACTAGTGTTTGTACAGTCGAGTACTATTGCACATGGAGGGATAACATATACTGGTGTGTCTGGACGAATTACATGTGTAACTTAACATGCAGTACATGGGCAGTGGAACAGTCAGGAAAGACAGATACATGTAGTACATTTGTCAAAATACTGGGAAACCGTAAGGAATATGTACAGTCTGTTACTACACTATGATCAAACATGGAGTAGTCTAACAATAGGTGGGGTTCATGCCAAAATATCAATAGTAAATTTGTACAATCAATCTACATTGGCTGTCAGTCTACTATTGTATATCCGTTCTTCGAAGTCATTTTCAAAGACATTAAAGAGGTTAGTTATGCACAGGTGTGGGTCTTTTCTATGCCAGATCCAAGTTTTAAAGATTGTCCATTTATAGCCACAGTAACAGTAAAGGTTCTATTTTTCTGGTCTTTAGCAGTTATTAGATAATCAATTTTTCCAAATAAAACCTCCTGAAAAGTAATTTTTATGTTGGGCAAGGGTACATATGTGTTAACATAGAACCATAAGCCTTAATAACATTACATTGTAACCAGCTATGTATGTACCAAATGGCGGTCCTACGACAGACTTAAAGATGTACAAAAATGAATTTGGATGGCGGATAGCGTTTGCTAGTTGTGACAGGTCCCCTCCCCTTTCATTTAAATCCAGTATTCCAGTAGCATTTTCTTTCAAAACATTTTTAAAAAGTAAAGAAACGAACAGCAGATTTCCATCATCTAGGCATGCAGGTAGCTTATGCAGAGATGTGCACAATTAGATACAAAGTATACAGATGTGAACTTCATCTGCTTGTTCAAATGTTGAATAGATTATCATTCAATTATCTTCCATAATCTGAAACCAATAAATGTAACACTTATATATTTTATGGCAGGTGGGATTTAAACAAAATCTAATCATACAAATGACAATGGTTTTTCATGGAAATTCTATACTTGAGACATGTGTAACTCAGTTCAAGGTGAACATCTCAATGCATAAATTGTGTAAAATGTGCATCTGTGAACAAGATTTATTTAAAGAAACAGCCATTTCTATAAAACTACGTTCCGTCATATCTGCCTTTCTGTGTTAATAACGGAATGTGGATGACACTGCCAAAATGCGCTGAGTGTGGGTGAGGTCAGTAATTACTAGGGATATACTCATATTGCAGTTATACGCCTTTATAAAGCAGCTGATACTAATGAAAGAAATGTATATATAGATTAAAGTATGAAAAACGGAAAGAAAAAAAAGAAAAAAAGTCTTTTTATACTACGTTCCCATAGAAGCGAGCATCGCAGACAGTTGCATGGATTAAAATTGCCCCCTAGCAGCTCGAGAAACTATCGCAGAAAAACACCTAATGGCTGCAAATATGATATGAATCGCTAAGAGGCATCAATGACACATGAGATTGGCCATATGTCACTGACTGTAAATGACAGGGGTGCTTAATAACTATGGTAGGTATTCATACAAATTTTAGAGAAAATGGTTTATTACATTTACTTAGAAGTATACGATTTCATACTGAATTTAGTCAAGGTTTACTCAGAGCAATGACTGTACACATAACGTAAAACTCATATGTATCAGTTAAAGCTCGTATGTTTTCAGCTGTAGATTGTTTGAATTCCAAAAACCTACAATAGAGTATTAGAGTTCGTTGCATGCATCAAAATTACTCCCAGCAGTTCAAAAGATTATTGAAAAAAAAATGACTAATAGCTGCAAAAATGATATTACTCGATAGGGGTCCTCAATGACGCGTAACGATTGACGATTGTCATCCATGATTGCTGTAAATATTACAGTTAGGGGAAAGAGGGGTGTGTGGAATAAATTAAAGGAGCAAAATAACGTAATTTTCTAAAAACAAAATCAGTCAACATCTAGTACTAAACGCTGTAATTTGGTTACATATCTGTGCTGACCTTTTTCATTACTGCAATGATGCCAAGGGATTTATGGGTATGTTCTGAAATTTATACAACTCACTATTTAGAAACACGCGAATTTAATGAATTCACACAACCCTCCACGTGTACGAAGAACCATACGAATCATATTGAATGCATGCGATAAGTATCTTAACGTTATATTTCTTATATCAACAAATAAATACCGCTAGAATGCAGTGCTGTATCATGCCATGCTTTATAGTGAACGATTTGTTTAACCGTACTGCGTTGTACTAGATAACCTTGTATGCTTTATAAAGCTATAAAACAGCTGTTCAATATGAGAAGAATTAGGCAACTATTCTTTATAGAAAGTATCTGTTTATGTTCCATCTGCCTTAAACTAAACGTCACATGTATCTGAGTCCTATAAAGAAAAGCAATGCAAATATTAGTGATTAATGATGTAAATTGACGGCTGATTTCCATAAGTAGCACTTTAGTCTGGACATCTCTGTCTAAGCAAACTACAAACTAATTTATGGCAACCCGTTGTTACTTTTGTTAAGTTGTTCAACTTACTAAAATCGATAAACTTAACTCACCTCTAAAGATTCTCTCAAAAGAGCAGCTGCAGTTGCAGAGCAAGCTGCTAGGGTGCCAAAACCTACACACTTCTTTACCATTTCTGCTGCAGTACCAAAGTCACATACGACGGAGCCAAAATTTGTCTTTGTCTTCTCAACCTCTATTCACTTGCCAAGTATATTTTTTAATTGGTATACATATCAGACAGGACACAGTTGTGAATCTCTCTAGCAGAGCTAATATTAACATCACCACTGGAACATTTGAAAATGAAATAAGCAAAGCACAAAACAATGTGAGATCAAATGAAATAAAGTACAGCAGTGGGGTGACGGATCCAACAAGTATATATATGTATATATATATATATACATACATACACACAAGATTTTAACCCTATAGGACAATGTTCAATCAATGTGGAAACGTTTGGTCTCGAGTATGCATGACTGGATAAGATGCATAATATTTCTACAAAGTGCGTTCATTCCCCAACCTTTAGTGTGAACATGAGTAGCGGTGTCCCATTCATATTTGACTTTAGATTCTTGTTCATTCCTCTATATTTTCTCAATGCTGCTTTAGGCTTTTCTTTGCTACAAGGTTATATCTTAAGTTTCTTTCTACATGTACACACATTCCGGGAGGGTACCACTACAGTCAAGAATGTTGTCTGCTTAGAATAAAATCGAATACTTAATTGGTAGACAAAATGATGTGGTTTTTATCACGGTCTAATTTGTTTAGATAGAATACTATTCACACTGCGCAATCATTGGATCATCCTTAATGAGTTATGGGGAAAGTGCCTCCGTCGCTACGGCCCAGCCTTAGATGCCTGCTCAAATCACTTCTTGCTTTTCCTCCATCCCATACATCATTCCCCCACACTCAATCACCCCTCCCTTATCCCAATGCCTATCCCTGTCTCAACTTCTTTCTCAAAGTTCCCTCACTCAATCACCCCTTACTTATTCCAATGTTCTTATCCCTGTCTCAACTTCTTTCTCCTGGTTCCCTCACTCATTTACCCCTTACTTATTCCCCTATCTAACCGTTGTAAACACAACCTTTCCTAATCACCTGCTCTGTTGAACAGAACACCACTATCCAAACTGCGACTTCGCTTCTTTTAACTTCAACCCTTAGCGGCCCGGACGCTGAAACCTGCGAACCTCCACCTGGCTCCGACCCTTTCCTGCTTCCTATAAGACCTACCCCGATCCCCTCTCTTATACTCACAATCCGTACAGTAAAACTTGCCGTCTGGCCCTTACTTGATACAGCTAGGTTGTACTGCAAGCCACAATTTCATCAGCTGACTTCCAGCCGTCTTCGGGGGTTTCGCCCCCTTGTATCAGGACCCCCTCAGGCTCGGTCTGCCTAAATACCACAAACGACCACAAACGACTCAGAAATACCACAAGCGACCACAAACGACTCTAAAATGCAGTGTATATGGGTCAAAGACCTTGTGTGGCGCTCTGGAGACATTGTTTACACATTTATGAATTTAAAAGATGCAGCAGGTCCTGCGTATTCACCAGTTATTTCAAGTTAGTCCGCCGGTTTCAAGATCGAAGCGATTCTCGGCCACCATGTTGGATCGCCCGTGCTAGGAGTCTGCATGGGGAAGTTCTCGATACCTTCCACGGCTCCATAGACGACAGGACGATAAAACTATGGACGCTGTTGGTTCATAGATTATAGCATGGCACTATTCTATCATTATCAACTCATAAAACTTGTATACTAATTGTTTCTCAGCCTCAAATGCAAGCACGCATTCATTGACAGCGCAGAATCGCTTCGATCTTGAAACCGGCGGACTAACTCGAAATAACTAGTGAATATGCAGGACTTGCTGCGTTTTTTAAATTCATAAATGTATAAACAATGTCTCCAGAGCGCCACACAAGGTCTTTGACCCATATACACTGCATACTAGAGTCGTTTGTGGTCGTTTGTGGTATTTTCGAGTCGTTTGTGGTCGTTTGTGGTATTTAGGCACACCCCCTCAGGCTGGCGGGGCGGTGACGGTGGCCAATCCATCACCAGTTGTTGCTTAGATCTTCCAAGTTCCTGCGTTTCGTTTCAACCACAGCCATCTCGATGCTGCTTCGGCAGTTTCTGTGAGGTTTTCAGTCACCTGTTTCCTCTTTCTTCCCTTGATGCCTAGTGCTCCCAGCATCCTCCACATTGACTGGCTCACAAAACCTCTGCAGCCCACCTCTACGGGGAAGCACCAGGCCTTCCGCCGCTTCTCAGTACAGATTTGTCACAGGTTGCTGTATCTTTAGCCTTTCCCTCGTATGCCTCTTCCATTCTCTCTTCCCACGGCACTGTGAGTTCGATCATCACCACCTGTCTGGTCTTGGCTGACCAGATTACTACGTCTGGCCTCTGGTTTGTTACTTCTATTTCCTCAGGGAAGATTAGCTTTCTATCAAGGTCCGCCTGCAGGACCCAGTCACCCGCTGTGGGCAAGATTCCTAGTCCATCGTCTGATGCTCTCTTCCCCCTCCTTTGTCCTTTCCCACCTTCCTTCACAAATCTCAGACTTCTCTGCTTCCTTCCACTCATCTGTGCCCTCTTCTCTTCTAGCGCAGCTGCCAACACTTTTAGCACTCTGTCGTGCCTCCATCTGTATCTCTCCTGCCCTAGGGTTATGGCACATCCTGTAAGCAGGTGGCTCAAGGTCCCACTATTCCCACACAGCACACACTTCTCCTCACTCTCCTTGCCCCATCTCTTCAGGTTTGCTGGGGTGGGCAAGAGATCATACACAGATTTCAGTAGGAACTGTGTCCTCAGCGGTTCCCAGGACCAGAGCTCCTTCCAGGTCACCTTCCTCTCTAGAGCCTGTTCACATTTTACCCAGGCTCCCTGTACCCCATTCATACAGAATCACCGAGATATCTGGTAGATTGGGGGTTGAAAATCAGCGAGAGGGATCGGTGTACGGTAGCACCGTGGTACCGTGCGGTGTCACAATCAGCGACACAGGTCGGAGATGATCGCCCCGTATCTTGGCGTAAGGTGATAATATCTGGGTTACCAGGCGCGCTATTCGTGACCCTTCGGATAGCTGGAGGTCACACAACAGTCAACATGGCGGCTGGTTCGGAGGGTCCAGGACCTGGAAACTCTGTTCCAACTTTCAAGCATATTTATTCCACGGAAACCAGTTCAACGAGGTAGGTCTTGTAACGTTAATCCTGAAGTTTTGTTTTTCAATTTGATAATCATCAATGACGTATTGGAATAATTATTGTTTGAAAACCCGAGGCAGGACCGGACCAAGGTTATAAACTCCATGGCATGGCAAAATGTTGTGCGGGCAAAATATTGTAAGCCTCAGAGTACAGGTTTGTGGTCACTATGCCGTCATACCTAACTTGTGTCTACTACTTCTACTGCTGTCTAAGTATCACAGTTGGTAAAACTGAGGCTGCGAACAGTGACACAACCAGGTGCTCAATTCGGTGGCGTTTTGGTCAAATGGTTTTCATGACTACTAAGGGATAGAATTTGTAAATAATGCACAATGAATGTTTAAGTTACAAAATGTTTGATATAAAGCAACGATTTGCAATGCACTTTACGAATTCAAACAAAAATATCGTTACTAGTTAGAGTTGACTGGCTTAAGCTACGTTCAACGGTGATTTTGAAGATTTTGCAGGAAAGGACATTCACCACTTGCACACTTCCCATAGTTCGCTATGCCAGGGTTCTGGATATGGATGTTACCAACGTTGCCCAGGGTGCGAAGCCAGGGTAGAACCAGCTAAAACCTTCAGTACGAGGGCGGCAAAGCATATAAAGTAATGACTTGTCTGACAAATATGGTACTTCTATTATTCAAGTTTTGTTGTCAGAGGTATAACCTAGCCAGCGTGGGACCGCGTGGCGCAGTGGCAGCATGTTCGGCTCGAGACCGAGAGGTTGTTGGTTCAAATCCGGCTGCCGTGTCACCGATTTTGTGCCCTTGGGACACAAGGCACTTAACACGACTTTCCTCACTTAACTCAGGTGTAAATGGGTATCTTGTTGCGGCTAGTGGCCTTGGCGGGGCTTTGTGGCCGAGACAGGCCTCAGGAGCACGTTCGGGCATGACGCACCCGCCATGGCACACGAGTCGGGGGTAGGAGAAACCCCTTACATCCATGGTTGGAAGTCCTCCTAGGAGACGGAAACTCCGAACAACAAAGCTGCATCTGCTGGAGCCGCCTCACACGTTGCAATTACAGTTGCCCCTGTGAGACTAGTGCTCCAATAGAGGAGAGGGTGAAGAAGGAATTGCACACCCCTCCTTCACCATAAAAAGTAATGTGCAGGTCAGGCAAACAGGCAAATGCCTGGCTGCCTCCTCATCAGTCAAATCTGTTTAAAAAAACTAGCCAGCATGTCACAACTGTGGCTGTTAGTTGGTTTCGCCCGATGACCTCACGGGTCACGGCTTGCTTTTCGTCTGCAGCCTTTGTTCTTTGTTGTCAGAAAGTGATTAAACAATGTCCTATGCACTGTAACTATATTTGCCAGACAACTCATTAGTTTACTAGTATATGCTTTGCCGCCCTCATACTGAAGGTTTTAGCTGGTTCCACCCTGGTTTCGCACCCTGGGCAACGTCGGTAACATCCACATCCAGAACCCTGTCGTAGTGAATTATGGCAAGTGGTGAATTCATTCAAACACTCATTCCAGTTTGTAACTGTTTTATCAAAAGCTTAGACTTTGCTTGATAAAGTAATGAAAAAAATAATATTGGACCTGTCTATAGGATGATACGGAGGACAACACAGGGCATCCCTTGATCAATATGGTGTTGTATATGTTGAGTGAACATTATATGTCTAATTATACTTGCATATGCCATATAGGAAGCAAATTCTGCTCTCATTTAAATATTAAAAAATGCTCTTGTCAGTCTATAGACCATACCACTTACTATCTATGTAGAAAATTACAGGTAAGCATCAATGTTTTCTTTATTTTCCCACAACACCTATATATACCAAGGGGGTTATATGAGTTGGTTTTACGAAAGATGCACCACAACATTGGTATTGGTTGATGGATCGGAAGAAATTATAGCCATGGGTGAGATTCCACCTCTAATCAAAACAGCTGACATCAAGTATTGAACGAACAGCAAAAAATGTAACAATTCAGTTCCCAGAATTATAGTTTTGTAGGAGAAGCTCAGGTCCAGAGGATCAGGTCCTCAGATTTTTTCAGGTCCGTTTTATTCAGACCAGTCCAAGAAGAAATTGCTATTTTGCACATTTTAATGAGATCAAACCAGAAAAACTATTGGAGGTATGCTTATTGTCTTAAAGTTAATGGCTGTTGTAACATTCATCATTTCATGTGAATCACCATGCCCACACGGCCACACCCATAAAACTCCTTTCTTCTCCTACCCAGCAGTAATTATCGCCGTACCAGCTAGAAATTGTTGCCATACCCAGTTATTGTTGCCTTTCCTGCTAGAAATATTTGCTGTACCTGTGCCCTGTCCAATACTGTAGGTACAGCATAATAAGATCTGGTACGGTATGATTAACCGGCATGGCAAGAAAGGCGTTTTAATACTTTTATGGGGGTGCATATGATCTCCAAAACAGATCCACGGTGGTGTAATATAGGGTTAATGACCCGCCCTGAGGTGAATACGGTGCCATAATTCATGGCTGGTTCCTATAACCACCGAATGAAGCAACCGAGTCCGCGTAGCGGACGAGGTCGTTCATGTCAGGTGATTATAGGAATAGGCCATGAATTATAACACCGTATACACCGAAGGAAAGAGGGTCATTAACGTTATTATCATATAGACTTTGTCCGGTACCTAGCCGTGACGACTCCAGAGGACGCATTCGCTTGTTACATAGTATACTAGTAGACCATAGACGAGAGCCAGGTTTTGTTCGTCCCGCGGCCATTTATATGCTGGTTGGGTCCGACTGCTGCTCTCTCTGCCTTCCAAACCTCCTTACCTGTGTGGTCGGGCAATACAATCCCATCACCACTCCCTACACCTGCCGTGACCTCACAGTGATGTATTTCTTTGTACATACGCGTCTTCAAACTGCCGCCATTTTATGCATCCGCGGTATGTGGTGGCTCTCGTTCCCAGAGTTGTAAAATCCTCTACTCACAAATCATGGACAATACTCTGAGAACGAGACCTACGCCTGTATTTTTGGACCAATGGGAACCCTGGAAAAAGCGGGTTGTATATGGGATATTAATGACCTGGGTTATGCAGAAATTGGAGTCTCCTGATTGGCCCATGCCTCCTGTCTGTATAGAAGTATAAAACCCAATGTAGGGTTTTACTTTGGCAAGCTAACCTTTTTGGCCTGCTTTGATAGTATATTACGCCACCGTAGGATGCCTACTCCTGTGGGAATGTTTACCAGTACAGGTACTCACCAGGTTACAGTACCCAGAAAATCATATTGGTAGAGTAACGTAGACTGGTCCAAAATACTGGATATTAATATGCATTTATGTACCAATTACTTTACCTGCGGCTGCTCATGAATAGACTTACACTTAACTTAAGTACAACATTTTTTTTCTTATTCTGTTACCAAAAGTATGTTATTCCTACCACAAAGATAAAAACTGTGACTGATTACTGTACTTGTACCTGACCTATCCCTCACTTCTCACCGCCAACTTACTGGTCACTAATGTAATTCTATAATATACAGGAACAAGCTTCTTAAACTCATCTTCACAGCAAAAATCAGGAACGCTAGATTTAGTGTAGATATCTGATAACTAATGATATATCCCCTGACCTGAAATACTGGGTGTGTTATGTACTCAGGCCATGTCTATTTGATTGTATGGTGGGTAAATATCTGATCTGCCTGCATCAATGTAACCCCCCCCCCCCTCCCAAGAAAAATTAAAAAGCAGCTGCAAAAATAAGCAGATTGCTGCAAATTGCAAGAGAAAATTCTGAAAGGAATCGAATTCGCGAATGTCGTAGAATGACAAAGACAATACCAAAGTCAAAGTAGTTACAAAGAAACAAACATGAAGAATCCATTGTTCAGTATACCATTCTTTAGTTTTAGATATCCATAGAATACCAAGTCTTCATGACCATGTTGGTTTCATAGTGAAGGCAAGTTTTTTGTACCAAGCCATCAATTTTGACAATAACTATCAATATCATCACGTTATCATGCAGAAGTAGATCAAAATACACTCCTATAATCCTTTTGCAATAACTTGCTAATCATACGCATTATTATGCACCTGGTATTTTGCGCCCTTTCAATGAAATACAAGTGTGTATGTATCTTGTGTGTTTATCTATATATGTGTGCATGTTTCTGTAAATAAGAGTGTGTGTGCACGCGCACATGCTTGTGCAAATTTGTGTGAATATGTGTGTCATTGTGTGTGGCTATGTGAGTGTGTGCATGTTTGTGTGTGTATATTTGTGTGAGTGAGTGTATCTGTGTGTGCATGCACGCGCATGTGTGTGTGTGTCTGTGAGCGTATGTATGTGTGTGTGTGTGTGTGAGCATATGTATGTGAAAGTGTGTGTGGCTGGCTGGGTGAGTGTGTGCATGTGTGTGTGTTTGCATTGCATGTGTGTGTATCAGTGTGTTTGAGTGTGTGTGTGTACAAACACTGTACATGTGAGTGTGTTTGCATGTGTGTGTGAAGATGTTTGTGTGTGTGTCTGTGAGTGTGTTTGTGCGTGCATGTGCGTGTCTGCATGTGTGTTTGTGAACAGGGGTGTGTTTGGTGCTTGTGAGTGTGTGTGTTTGTGCGTGTGTGTGTGTTTCTGTGTGTTTGTATGATGTGTGTTTGTGAGTGTGTGTATTTGTGCATGGGTGTGTGGGTGTGCATGTGTGTCTGAACAGGTGTGTATGTGTTTGTGAGTGTGTGTATGCGTGCATGTGTTCATGTGTGTGTTCATGTGTGTGTGTGTGTTTGTGTCAGTGTGTTCGTGAGTGTGTGTGTTCGATGAATCACAGGAACATGTCAAAAGCCTAAGTGATGACTGTCTACAGTACAGAAGAAAATTGATACATCTTAGTAGTGTATTTACACTGGCAGGTCTTTTTTGTTGTCATAGATCACAAGATACTAATCAGATACATTTTTATGCCTACCATAAGCTCCAAGAACAATGCAATACAGTCTTTCAGCTCTGTTACACAACATTCACCAGAATCATGTCCATCACAACTGATATATATTTTTGTGTTGCACATGCTATAGGTGCTGATGATACTCAACCCAGTCAGGCCACCAGTGTCTTGTGGGATGACAGCAGACGAGAAGCTGATTATGCAGTAATGGATTAACCTTTTTCTGCATGGAGGAGTCATCCATGAAACGAGCCAAGTCCTACTTTAGAAAAAAAATGCAGTGAGGTGCAGTCTGTATTGTAGAAAGTTAAGCAACTGGTAGAAGTGTATAAAGATTGAACAATATGCAGTGTGCTGTGTTTGTAATTGTTAGAATGCCATTAATAAATCAGATTCAGATGTTCTTTGGATTGCAGATACAGAATACCTCATGTATCACCATTAATGCAATGTTGTGAGAAACCATTTTGCATATCAATTACAGTAACTTGCATTATATACCATGAATATATATGCTGTCAGTAATCGCACTTGTCCATTTAAGCATGACTGATTGAAAAGGGAGCAGTAACTTTCTGATGTTCTGTTCCTTTGAACAGCCTTAGAATGCAAGGCAACTATAGGGAAGGATAGAATCATTTTACTATTTATGGATTTGTGTGTTTCAGATACTCTGTCAAAAATAGGTATATAAGCAGTTTCTGATGAATTGATTTTGAAACACAGCATTACATGTTTATATTGCAGCGCTTTTCACCATGTACACACATGTATGAGGTCACTGTCAATGTACTTTTGTAAGATGTATGTAATGAGACATAGTGTGAGTCTTGCTATGCAATATTGCCACTCAAGCACATGATGACAGGGTAACAAGGACAGGGAATTGATGGTTAAGAAGCTTTTATTTTGTTTTGTGTGAAGATAATCTGAATAATCTGGATTTATCTATTTTTCCATATCAATTTCTTTCATAACTGCAATTCATGAATTTTCCTTATTGGCAAATGTATACAAAACATAAAGTATTTGCAAGGATTATATCCAATTGTATGAAAAGTGTTGCCTTTTCTTTTCCAAGTATTGGATCCCTTTTGTCAAGCTTTAATTTACAATCAAGTCATTTAATACACAGTGGTCTTGATAAACACAGTGAGTCATCAGCTTTATGAGTCCATAGTTTTAGGGCAGGTAAGCAGTCATCATCAAGATTCCTTGTATAAGGATGAATCAGGTTGGTTAACTTACCATGGTGATGGAAGGGCTCAAAACAAAGCCACCACATGCGTAGTTTTGAAGTTTGTCATGTTTTTGCATAAGTGACGCTGAATCAACTGACATTACAAATTACTTTAAAGTGTTGTTTTAATGTGATGTCACTTCTAATAAACAAAAAGTTTGGCTAGCACATCTGTGTATATTATCATTACCTCCATAATATATTCATGGAGGTTATATTTTTACTTAGTCTTTGTGTGTGTGTGTGTGTGCCTGTAAACAAGATAACTCAACGGCTGGCTGGATTGGTTTGATACTTGATAGGTATAAGTTTACGAATAACGGATTTTCATGATTGTTGGTATGTAGGTACATGTAGCTTAGGCCAAAATATACAAAATGAAATATGAATCATGCAAAACGGGGATCATTTGCATGATAAATAAGAATATATTAATCATATCAGTTTTTTTTTCAATGCATCACTTGCCACGGACACGGTATGGCCTTGGCATTTGGGTGGCAGATAGCTTTTTATGGCAGGACAAGGTGGGGCAGGTTTGAGCCGCCTAACGTGTGATTTTGGAACTACAGGGGTGATTTTGTCATTCCAAAGAGTAGAACTGAAGAGAGAAACAGCGTATTTCCATCATTTTAGGCGTGCAGGTTGCTTAGGAAAAGATTCTCATAATGATATACATATTATGCAAATGAGGACTTGATTTGCATTATCAATGAGGAAATTGAATGATTCTATTGTTTTCCATACCAGGTAATTGGACTTCAATAAATGGAAGTCCTTTCAGTTGTTCAAATTACATGAAAAGACTTGAAAAAAAATGAATGAAATTATTACTCATACTGTTGATCATCATAATTGAGTAGGTTTCAAAACTCGCCCAAATACGTTGATGACACACCACGCTTGGGCACTAAATGTCGCTAGTAATAGACTATCTCTATTGTATATAATTCTTTTTGTTGCTTATGAATATATTCATCAAAACGCTTTCTGAAGGCAATTTCACAATTGGAATATCAAAATACCTATGCTTGCTAATTGTGAAAATCATCATTGGTGAATAGAAGAATCTTAAACTCGATAAAAACAAAGGGAATCTTAACGGTGCTGTACAGATATAGTTTGGGCAAAAATGAAGAAAGATCAATTGCTTTTATCTTCAAGTAGATTAAAGGGAGATCATAACTGATAAAGGGGCATATAGATCACCATATTTGCCTTTCATGGTGAAAATTTCTCTAACAAATATTTCTTCGTCTTCGTTTTATGACAGAAAACACCCGTCCATCATGTAAGGTTAAAATCGAACTAGAAATGTCCATGTGAAACATTGCGGCGGAGCGCGCCTTCATTTTGCCGTAACCATAATTGCTAAGGTTAGGGCTATAGTGTCTTAAGGCATCAAACTTGGTATGATTAGAAAGGTCTTTTGGTGGGTACTTGTAATCTGAAATCCGTTTTGAAATTGCGTTCTCTGTTGCGGAGATATGAGTGTTCAATCCCTAACCCTAATTGCTAGGGTTAGGGTTAGGGTTACGGTAAGGGCTAGGGTTAGGGTAAGGGCTAGGGGTAGGGTATACATTGTATTCAAGGCGGTCAAACTTGGTATGATTAGAAAGGTCTTTTAGTGGATACTTGTAATCTGAAATCCGTTTTGAAATTGCGTCCTTTGTTGCGGAGATATGAGTTTTTAATCCGCTCCCCTAACCCTAATTGCTAGGGTTAGGGTTAGGGCTAGGGTTACGGTAAGGGCTAGGGTTAGGGTATACATTGTATTCAAGGCGGTCAAACTTGGTATGATTAGAAAGGTCTTTTAGTGGGTACTTGTAATCTGAAATCCGTTTTGAAATTGCGTTCTCTGTTGCGGAGATATGAGTGTTTAATCCCTTAGTTCCCCTAACCTAATTGGTAGGGTTTGGGCTAGGGTTACGGAAAGGGCTAGGGTTAGGGTAAACATTGTATTCAAGGCGGTCAAACTTGGTATGATTAGAAAGGTCTTTTGGTGGGTACTTGTAATCTGAAATCCGTTTTGAAATTGCGTTCTCTGTTGCGGAGATATTAGTGTTAAGGTAGGGTCTCAGGGTGGCTGAGGGGTTCTGAAAATACTATTTTGATTAAAGTATGGACCATGATTTTTTTTCAGATGGTACCTTATTACACAGAGATAATTTATGCAAATTAGTATGATGTCCCGATGACGTCATCAAGAATTACAAGGCCACGCCCCTTTTTAGAAAAAAGGCTCATTTTTGGCTTCCAATTAAATATTTTTCAATGATATTTCCCAGTAATGTATATAATATGGACTTAAACAGATTCGCGTGCGTTTTTGATCATATTTTGAAATGCCGATTTTTTGTGAATTTTTCCGTGAATTCTAATTACCCCATACGATATCAGCAGCTAGGAGCGCTAAATTTCACTCCTTTGCGTCGGGTGCGCGCCAAGTTGTAGGTTACAGGGTACATTTCAAAATAAAACCCATTTTACCCGTCTTTGGCAAGCAGTTTTTTAAAATTGACGTCCTTAAAATGACGTCTGTACTGTAGAGGTGCTTTAAACACCATTTTGGTGCGGTAAAAGAGCCGAAATCGCCGCTTTTTGGACCGCATTCCAATGGAACAATCACTTCCGGTTGAATGCCGGTCAGTGACCTCTCAGTCGGCGTCTTGTCTCACGATTCGGAAGCCAAAACAAGGATTTCCATTTTTCCAGAGGGAGTAAGTAACAGCCAAAGCGTGCCCTGCCACGCTAAAGGCCACGTGACCGTCATGACGTCATCCCCGCCAACCCCAAACAACAATGGCGGACCCGCAGCCGGCAGGCACGGGTGGTGGGAAAGTTAAAAGAAAGGCTTTCAAGAGTAAAAAACAGAGGTATTCCGCGCTAGCGCGACTCTCAAACAAAGCCCAAGGAATGGGTAGAGGTTCAAGGACCAGGATTTTTGATCCACCCGTAGGCTATGAGGTCCAAACGTATGAGCAAAGCCATGTTATGTACACGCCTGGGAAGACCCGAATCCGTAGTGCGGCGGCCTCAGCGGACATTTTGCAGGAAAGGTTAGTCACACGCATTTCTTCATGTTTGGTTTCGATATATTTTGTACTTAGATAGCGATTATTTCTACGCATTATTCGACATCATACGCTATCTACACAAGCCTTGCAGCTGTCCTGAACTTGTTGCTATTCTCTACCTGTCAACCTGTATCTGTTGTGAAATAAATTTATTATTTGTCACATTTTACTTGGTAAGTCTCCGGCTGTCAGGGTATTCGATCGATGTGATCTGCGTCGCACAGTTTCCCTGTTACATGATCTTAGATGTAGCGTACCATCTTATCTGTGCTTCGGTTCAAACAAATTTCAAAGATTGTTTGGATTATTCAAACGTGGTAACGTTCATGTAAGCGCCAGGAAGGTTATTGTTGGCTAATGTTGGGATTTATAATTGTGTGGTCAGGAAATGACTAAACACTTACAGAATATGGTAATGTCTATCACATATTTCCGGGTCAGTATACGATTGACCTGACGATATTTTACCCGAATGTCCGATTTATGCCATATTATGGATTATTATTTATGCCATATACAAATGATGCGATTATACCATTATATTTATAATGGAGTGAATGGCAAATGGTTTGGGTTTTCAGAATTTTGTGCAAATCCCAGACTTATGCCAAAAACAGTGATGCAATTAGTTGGTGTCCACAATAATAAGTTCTTTGCGTTTGTTCACATATTCTTGGAAGACTCTGGAAAATTTATCTCAGCGATCAAAGTATCTTTTGTGCAAGAACTAATCTTATGATAAATCAGTGTGTTTTACAATATGAAAAGAGGCATTATATTTTCTGTATTTTCTGTAAATATTTTCAATTTTTTAATTTATAAATATTATCACCTGCTGACATAATTTTACAGCATCTCTATACAATTTGAAGCATGGTCAACCTGTTTTTGTAAAGGTATGAAATTGATGAGTGGATGTGATAATGGCCTACAGTTCTTCACAAAGTTATGAGTTGTCATGATTGTAATTCTCAATCTTTATTTTTAGGGGTTTCAATAGGAGCTTCATACTTGAGAGCTCAGAATCTGAGGCAGAACAGACATCACTACCAGCAGACGGGCCTCTGCCCGAGGACCAGCCATCTACATCAGCAGACAGGCCTCTGCCCGCGGACCAGCCATCCACATCAGCAGACAGGCCTCTGCCCGAGGACCAGCCATCTACATCAGCAGACAGGCCTCTGCCCGCGGACCAACCATCCACATCAGCAGACAGGCCTCTGCCCGAGGACCAGCCATCTACATCAGCAGACAGGCCTCTGCCCGAGGACCAGCCATCTACATCATCATGCATGCCTCCCTCAGAGAGCCTTATGGAAAGAGCCAGTAGCACATGGAAGTCCCTGGCAACATCCATGTTCATTGCTTATGGTGACTCTTTGGGACACTTGATTCACCAGGTGGGTAGCAAGACTTCCTTCACTGGTTATGATTCAACTGAAGATAATGGTGGCTGTCCTTGTCACCTGCTGGGCCTAGTACATGACTTTTGTTTCACAAATAAATACAAAGATACGAGTAAGTGATTACAGTTCTTGGTTTTACAGGGAAAGTAACAGACTGGCGGTGGGGGGGGGGGCACTTTTGTAGATGCATAATATGTCTATGAATATGTGCAAGTGTACCTACATATCTACTACAAATTTCAGACTTTAAATAAATCAAATGAATGTGTATCAGAAACCTTTTTATGTTATTTTTAGAAAACTGTACTTTTATTATGTTTATTTCATCAGTGACAATGAACTAACAAGTGTTTTATATTCTCTTCAGATCAATGAGAAGAGGACCTGCGCAACAGAGGGGTGCAATGGAATGATGGTACCTTGGAGCACAGAAAGAGTTGGCCTTGGAGGCAACATAAAGGCAGTTTTCATGTGCACTGGCTGCAAAGGTGGGGGTGTCTCATTTGAGGCCTCCACATTTGTGCAAGAAGAGAAAAGACATGTTGGTGGGCATGCAGTGGCATTGTCTTTCATTTTGAATGGGCAGACTTATGAGAAGTATAAACAGGCACTTAACCTCGGTCTCGGTATGCCTGTGTTCACTTACAACACCTACTATGGTATCCTCAGCAAGGTCTATCCCCAAGTACACGCCATCCTAGAGCAACAGATGAAGAAAGCCCGAGCGGATATGCAAGAGATGGAGGCCGGCAAACTGGGGAGCTGGAAGAGAGCTGTCACTTCTGGAGATGGTGTGTATCACACCAGAGGATACCACAGTAAGAACTGCACAGTCATTCTCGTAGATTACCTTGAAAATGCCCTGCTGGCAGCGATCCACATTTGCCAGAGAGGTAAGGATGCTGTTCTAAAAGATGATGTCCTCCAGTTTCCAGGGACGTCAAAGGCTGCAGAGGGGTATGGGTTTGAACTTATCTGGGAAGAGCTACAAGCAGAAGGAATGGAAGTGGAAGTACACTGGCAGGATGCTGATAGTACCAGTGAGACTTCCTTTTACAAATTCTTTTCCCGGGACAAGTCCAAGGTTATGTACTGTGGAGGTCACGTGGGCAGAGCCCACGGAAAGCAGCTAGAGAAGTTGGCGGCTATGAAGACATTCTCTGCAGGCTTCAAAAAGAAGCACCCTAAGTACGAACTAGACGGTCTGAAGTGTCAATGCAGCACGCATAAGGCAGACTGTGGCTGCCTCACAAAGAAGGCAGTAAGGCAAATGAAGATAAACCATTTTGCCGCCCTGGTACAGAGTGGAACAGATGCTGAGGTATATGCTCAAAGAATGAGAGCACTGGGGTGCTACCACGGCAGAAACATTCACAAATGGAAAGGGGGAAAGTGTGACTTTCATGGGAAGAAGCGATGCACGTGTAATGCGAACTGCGACCCACTGAATGTGAAGTGCAAGGGCAAGCCATACTCAACTTCACATCCCCTAACCTGTCCGATGCATATGATGGCCTACCAAATTGAGTGTGAACAGAGGGCTGCAAAGAGCAAGGATGTCATCCATCCAGAGATGGGTAGGGGCTAGGGCTGGGTACCGGTACAGAAAATTCAGGTCCAGGTCCGGTTCAGGTCCAAAGGATCAGGTCCAGGTCCGGACCTGAACCTGGACCTGATGCAGTATGACTCATACCAATGGTCCATTTCACTACAAAGGAATCTGTTTGGTGGAGTATTAGACTTACACTGGCGTTTCAAAATCCTACAACGCTAACTGCACCAGTACGATTGGTTGTAAAACTTGGTATAATTATTACTATAAACTCTACACTACTTCACTCTTGTTATTTTCTTCCACCTGCAAGCCAGCTTAAGCTATTTATCTCATTCTTTTAGCTCAAAATAGTATTTCTCATGAATAGCGTGATAATTACAAAACATGTGATAGCGATAAGAAAAAAACTTTGTCTTATTTTTTCGCCAAAGGATTTTCAGTCTTCTTCTGAAGAATTAATGTGATGGCAACCCCCTTATCACATTAATTCTCCATAGAGATATCTAATTCTTATATGGAGAATTAATGTGTTAGCAACCCCCTTATCACATTAATTCTCCATAGAGATATACAGGTTCTTATATGGAGAATTAATGTGATAGCAACCCCCTTATCACATTAATTCTCCATAGAGAGATTCCACAATAATTTTATGGAGAATTAATGTGATAGCAACCCCCTTATCACATTAATTCTCCATAGAGATATCCAGGATTCTTATATGGAGAATTAATGTGATAGCAACCCCCTTATCACATTAATTCTCCATAGAGCGATTCCACAATTCTTATATGGAGAATTAATGTGATAGCAACCCCCTTATCACATTAATTCTCCATAGAGATATCCAGGATTCTTATATGGAGAATTAATGTGATAGCAACCCCTTATCACATTAATTCTCCATAGAGAGTTTCCACAATTCTTATATGGAGAATTAATGTGATAGCAGCCCCCTTATCACATTAATTCTCCATAGAGAGATTTAATGATTCTTATATGGAGAATTAATGTGATAGCAACCCCCTTATCACATTAATTCTCCATAGAGAGATTCCACAATTCTTATATGGAGAATTAATGTGATAGCAACCCCCTTATCACATTAATTCTCCAAAGAAAGATCCAGTACTCATCTACTGGAGTATTAATGTGATAGCAACCCCCTTATAGTTCGCATTATCATCATAGCAAATGAGAAACTAGCTGATATAGTTGTAAATGACTGGAATTTCATTCTTGTGGCATTTGGAACGTACGTGGAGGTTAACATCCTTGAACATAAATTGTGTAAATGAAGACTTATAATTGTTTGCATAAATGACCAGAAAATGCTAGTATGGCCTCCTCTCGATACTAGTCTTAAGATAGAATTGTCTACTTCTGTTAACTTGGTGGAGAGATGCCCAACAAAAATAAGGTATGCCCACGAGGACCTTGTTTGTATGATTAATGAAAAACACACATAATGTTTCAGCCGTAAAGGTTAAAATCATTCAGAGCATGTATGGATTCGTGGAACTCATATTTTTTCTTCTTTTGTAATTTCTAGGCCTTTTTAGTAATGGAATGAATGAGCTTTGTTGCTCGACAGTTATTCACGGTATAGTGCATGGCAAGTATGACAGAGCGATAATAGAATAATGAAATTGTACTACACTATACACACTCAAAGTCCGTTCAATTATCAAGGGTTGCAATCTCAGACGGGAAAAATCATATTTTTTTGCTGGTGCGTATACGCTTTGAATCGAGGTTCGTTCAACGGGTTGGTTTGCATGGATAGATGCATGGATCGGTCAATTTAACCAAACCCAGGTCTAATAGCTCTTCTATACGCCTGATAACGTAATTGAGTCAGCGTGGCTGCCTGGTCTAAGCCGCTGGGTGATAGCGATTTGCTTTTGCAGCCGTGGATCGTGGGTTCGAACCCCACTTGTTACATTTTTTTTCTTTGATAGACAAATCTAAAGTAATTTTTTTTATAGAAGACAGACCAATTCAGTAATTCGATGTTTAAAAACTCTTTTTTCAGTTGATTTTGTTTAACGTCCAGGCTTTTTTCAGAAGCTTTCTTGTCTGAAATCAGGCGTGATGGCATCCATAATATTTACTGCTGTCGCCTAACCAAATGAAACTCGGAAATAAAGTCTATTTTGACGAAGCGCTCCCGAGTTTGCGAACACACAACGAAAACTGCACCTCCGCCTCACAGAATGCAACTTGAAAGGTAGTGACGTCACAAGGGGAATCTCCAACACCATGCGATGGATCGGTGATCAGGACATTGATCAGAACGTACTATTTACTGTGCGTTTCTTGTTGTTTGTTTACGTCACATGTTCATGTCACATTATCTATGACACTATAACAATGATGAAGTGTCAAATAATCGGTGGTCTTTAGCAGAAGAGATTTTAGACGCAGTAAACAAGATGATTTTGACCCCCTTTGTCTCCCAACAAGCAATCATTATGGTATCTTCCAAGATGTCATAGTTGAAAGGGCATGCTTCACCACAGAACTTTTCAGGACATACCATATGGGAGGGGGTGCTAAACATGGGCTGTGTATGTGTTTGGACGACACAATGCGACAGGTCATATCCAAGGAGCTTAGCGTCGAACGTGACCTGAACTGTTGCATGTTCAGCCCATCTTTTGGTAAGAGTTTATCTAATCTCCTGAAGGTCATGTTGATTTGATTATAAATAGACATTTATCAATTCTCTATCGTTTCAACAAAAAGTTATATCACACTTTTACAAAGCATCTAGATCTGCAAAATGTGCCGTAAAGTGACATAAGCTCCTCACAATTCTAATGTATGGCGCAGAAGCCTGGACCCTGACAGCCACTAAAGAACGGCTCTTGGACCGCTTTGACCAACCGGCCACCAGTCTTAAGACTAATCCAATCAGCCCGATAAATTGTGTTCCAAAGGGTGCAGGATCAGTGGCATATCAACTTGTTTAAATCCAGAACCTCTGGGTTATGTAACACAAACAATTGCTTCACACAAAGCCCGTTCACACACTGCTCCTTCAAACACAGCTCCTTCATATACAGCCCATTCACATACAGTTCCTTCACACATAGCTTCTTTATTGAGCACAAACAATCCCTACTGCTAAAACAGCTTTTGTCCCTATAGGCTTTCGTAGGTCCATTATAAGTAGGATGACGTGATAGCCAGCCCAAGTAGATAGCCCAGGTAGACAGCCAAGCCTTTTCCATAAACCCCTTGATCTGATAATTTTTTTTTGTCTCAGTGAATTTCTTTTCTAACTATTGCACATGTCATTGCACATTGTTCTTTAAAACTGCAGCAAATCCAGCAAAGATGCTCCCAGGGCTGATGATATTTATTCCACTCTATGGTAATCCTTCTTGTGAGAGTGCGAGTGCTAGATCTGAAGCTTGCATGGTTTGTCAATGAAACTGCTGAAATGAGCAAAATTTGACCAAAATGGGAAAGCTTAGTTAGACCATACGGTCCATACCTGTTTCCAATCCCAAAAGTCTCTAGATTGGGCCAGAAGTTTCAAGGGAAAGGAGGATTTTCAAGAATTTTAGGTGCCTCTATTTTTGTATTCCCATTTTGAGCCCTCTACTGTGCAATGCAACTCTGATGTCAGCTCTATGTGTGTGCACTGCAGTGTAGCTGTGGCTCTCCTGAAGTATGTCCCATTCTAGGGATGTTCTGTACCCCAAAGGCACTGATATTCATAATCATTTATTCTAAAGGCACATCATCAGGAATTGTCAGGGATTCTCATTAACTTCAGGTTTTCAGTAACAATGTAATTATGGCGTTAGATGGCAACCCTGACTACATGTACATTACTCTCCAAGCAGAGGTTGAGTCGCACAGATATAGTAGTAGTTAGAAAAATTACATGCTTGGAGAGTAATGTACATGGCCACTAGTATCCAGGGCTGTCCCACTACAACTTTTCATAATAACAAAAGTAGAACAAACACACACACAAACACACACACACACACACACACACACTCACTCACACACACACAGACGCGCACACACACACACACACACACAGACGCGCACACACACACAGACGCACGCACACACACACACACACACACGCACAGACGCGCACACTCACACACACACACAGACGCGCACACACACACACACAGACGTGCGCACACACACACGCACACACATTTGAAGGACAAGAAATATGAAACATTTTATTGTAATATGTACTTTATTACTCTCTCAGGTTATGAAAAAAGTTTTATTTTCATGAAACATTTTTGTGAAAACATTTAACAAACTGTCCACAATTTCTGAAAACATTAATCCTACAACTTTCTACATATTTCTAGTTTTCTAAGTTGATCATACAGCTATATGCAACAGAGGTAACATCTGTAAGATGGAACCAGACCACTTTGTACCTTCTCATTACAGATCTAAGACATATATCAAGAATGCTTATATGTTATTTCCTTGCATGTGCACATCCAAAGTTTGTCAGCATGCAACCTCTGTTCACAATATACTTGCAGGTTTGGTACATTTCTGCTTTCATGGAAAAAGTTCACAGAAATATTCCAGGTGAATCACGTGTATCATCACATCATGTGTTATTACTGTACAACAACCCTTACATATTATGTACATCGAAATCATCTACTGAGTGATAATGTTTATTTGCTTCATCAGAGTAGGATAAGTTCTGGTGTCACATGTACAGGTACATTATGGCATTATGTCAGCAACTACTTGTATCACCATCTGTCCAGTATACAGCCTGCGTATTATTCCATTGTTGCATTACAACTATACTGAGGTGTGCTCAGCCACAAAGTGCCCCCACGACCACCCCCGGTCAAGGGACCGGTAAGCGGTAACTATACTGAGTTGACAGCCAAATGTGACATCTTCTAATGTCTACACTTTCTAATGAATATAGATGTAGAAGAAGAGAGACTAGTGACATGCTAGAATGATTTATAAAGATGTTTACACTACTGTAGGCCTTCTTGTGGTACAAGTTCAATATAGAATCAAGAAGGAATCAGAAAATTGGCAACACCAAATGTACATCTATTCTTGAATAAGAATGCAAATGTTGGAGGGTGTGGTTTCATACAGATATGGGTTCATTCATGTTTTGAGTTGTGTTGTATCACTTAACTAAGAAATATGTAGAAATTTTCATTGATCTGCTACCTAGCATTATGGTATATGTATAGTGCTATTGCTTCTGACAGTAACTTAGTTGTGTTTCTACTTTCTCCCTTTGTTTGGACCTTTGACCTAAATGCCAGGGGATTGCTGAAGATTATTATTATTCCTTTCTTTGACCTTTTCTTTACTGTCTTTTTTGTATTGATGCAGATAATATTCTAGATTGCTCTGCTCAAGACAAATTACACCATTTGACCACTGTCATAGAATCGATGAAAAAATTCAAAACAATGTCTGCTTTGGTTAGAGAGTTTGTTTGTCTTAACAACATGTACATAATTGTGCAACATTAGTGCAAATATATTTTTTTGCAAAGTTCATTTCCTACTGACAAGGAACAACAAAACCCCACAAGAAAACATACCCATTAATTGATCAAGCAATTTTTCGGCATGTTTGGTTGTTTTGAAGTTGCCGAAGCAATACAAAGAAAATACATACATTGATGTTCTTTCCAGGCCAAAGATGTTAATGTGTCAAAAAATGTTGACTATGCCTCTATACATCTGTCAAATGAAAATACTCATCTCCTGAGGAAATGATAGGGTGCATTTTCCTAAATTGCACTTAATCATCATCACAGCTCCTAAATAAAATACTGTGCCACTTAGCTTACACTGGTGATAATGACAACCTTACTCATATGGTATCAGTAATTATATTTTATTATCATATGGCCAGGGGACATGGACCAATCAGAAGGCCTCATTTCATGTAAGTTGTGATACCGTAACAGATGGAAAATTATACAAATGAACTCGACAAACTGGAGCAGGCGCAGGTGGATAAAACTATGGAGTGTGCAACAGTTTGTAACATAATAAATCGACTTTGTTATTTTTTATGCTTGAAGTTGAAGCATACAGATTCCCAAAAGAAAAGAAAAGAAGATTAAATCATGTAGAACAAATAACAAATTTGATTAACTGTCTTCTATTAGACCAAAACCTATTTCTTTGCAACAAAAATAAATAGTTCTGTAAGTTAGTTATTCTACCTAAAGGGAAATACCCTGTAGCAAAAAAAGATGCTTTTAATGTGTCTAACTTCTAAGTGTAGAATCTGAGATGAATTTCAATATCAATCAAACTTCAGAGTGAGGAAAAAAACTTGAGATTTCCATCTTAACATGTTACCTAATTATAGACACAGAACTCAACTTGCCTTCACAAAAACACTTCGTTCAAATGCTTTATCAAGGTTAGTGTGCAAACATTCATTTTAGGCTTTTCAAGTAGCAAAACAAAAGGCAAATTAGCTTTTATTTAAGCTTCACTGACAGTTCTCTTGCATGGAAATAATTCACTTGACACATTGATTCAATAACACCTTTGACATTCAGTACAACAAAATGCAACCTAATCACCTGAAACTTGGCATAGGAGTGCCCTGGACATATACAGACGCAGATTTAATAACACTTTGCCATGCAGTACAAAAAGACTTGATTTTGTAATTTGATTGTAAATTGTCAGAAACTTTTGTGGTCACGATTTGTCTCCTTGAAGTTTAACACTCTCCTTGCTTTTTGTACAATTTACACTAAAAACACCTGACTGTACACAACATTTTTAACTTTGTCTATTATGTGTTAAATTTTTTGCACAGGGACGATTGTGCAGCACTGTTGCTTGGGGAAGGAGGTGGAGTGAAATATTCTGTATTTGCACATAAGCAAATGTCAGCCTACATGTATCTAGTTTTATTTTAACAGTCTAAATAAAAACTGTCAACCTTATTCCTTACTCTCAAAAGCCATTTCAATGTCTTTGAATTCAGTCAACAAACAGAATCGTTTAGCAGTTGAACATGTTTTGATTTTAACATTATTCGCAATGACAGTTTCAATACGTTCATTGGAAGTATCCTTTGTTAGTCTGTATATATTTGATTTTAGACTTACTTTTTGTAACCAGTGCACATTTATATTACCATTCTCTTGATCGACTTGAAGAATTTTCACTACTGCAAAACCAGCATTATTCTTGTTGTAGTTCTCATCATCATACCTTAAAAGTGCATATTCACCTGCTTTGATAGAGTCATGACCAAGTCTAAAGTTATCATCTGTATACAATCTTTCTGTCATTGCTTCTTCAACTGATGTTGGTTTGACAACATGGATGTGACACAGAACATTTTTTCTCCAACTGTGAGTCAAATTAGGTGTGATTCTGTGATTTACCATTATTTGATCTGACAATGACTTGATTGTATAGATACCATTAATGGTTGATGTATTGTCAGGTGGTGACAAAATGACATGGAGAATAACTGGCTTTGAAAAATCATTTTTCCATACCTTTGAAGTAAGCACACTGGCACGCAGGAACCAAGCGTCATTATTGAAACCATCTTGCACAAAAAAAACAATCTCTCTACATTCCACACCATTCACTTCTGCCTCACAAAGAAGTTTTAATGTTGTGTACAATTGTGATGCTGTCTTTAAACTATACTTGACATTTGGGGTAACATCATTGCTTGTAGTTGTACATGAAAAGTCCAAGGCTGAGGACTTGTATTCCTCCCACTCTTCCAAAGACACTGTAACATTATCATTTTCATCGCGAGAAATTGCATCAAAAGGTTTCAAACTGGTGAAAAATGAATCAAATGAATCTGGGTCGACTGAATTTGCGACAATTTCAAAGTCATTTTCATGTAAGATTTCTTTATTAGTACCTTTACATTCAGTGCCTATGAAAAGTCTGTTTAAGTCTTCTGAACATGGTGCTTTAGCTTTGCAAGACATATATTTTTGCTTGATTTTATCTTTTAATGCCTTCATGAAAGGTGCCGAGTATTCCTTGTGTTTCAGGTACAAATCATGCCGTTTTTGCGCCCTTAACTTTTTATTTCCTCTTCGTCCCCATTTAGACCTGGGCGTGTCATCCTCAATTTCTACATTAGACTGAGTTTTTGAGGTTTGTTCGCCTTTTTGTGTGCCTGCAGAACATGACTCATTGCCTTCTTCCATTAATACTGATGCTTTGCAATGATCTAATACTTTGCTTATTTTTTTGTTAGTTATGTTGTGTCTTTTAGCTCTGATTGGTAACTGCTCGCTTTGGAAGTCATTAAAAAGTCTTAGATTTAGTTCTGTTCTTCGTAGGTAAGAATTATATATAGGTTCATCTAGATATTTGTAATTTACACTTTGTTTATCTGAATAGATATTCTTTATCAAATTGTGCCAAGACTCTTGTTCAGCTGGTCCCCCGTGTTTTGGGTGTACGTCACTTCTGCCAAATGCACAAACAGTTTCGGGGTTATCGAAATATTTAGAAAACTTCTTTATAACACTACGTGAGACATGTTTTGATAAGTTGGTAACACTGAATTTTTTTATTTCCTCCGCAATAACTTTAGCTGTCAGAGCATCTGAAGAATCTAAAAATTGTTTCCACATCTCCCACAGCAAAGCATGAAATTTTTCCTCTCCTACTGTTGTGAAAGTAGTATTTAGAAAAGTTTCTATGGTGTTGTTAACATGTGAAAGTTCAACAATGCGAGATGCATAAGGAAAGTTTTCTCTTGCGGCCTTCCACTCTGCTGGGTCTGCATCAAGTTTCACCAAATTAGGCTGTACTTTATCTCCCCTTCCCCTCATTTTTTCACAATATTTCAAGAATGTATTAATGCCTTTACTTATAGAAAATGCTGTGTTGTCATTGAGAGTGTAAATTTCACAGACAGGGTATTTAGCAGTTGGGTATGAATCTCCCCTGATGATATCAACATCAACATGTAATGACCACACCTGGATTTTATGGCCATCAACAAAATGGCCATAACCTGTGCCATCAATTTGTAGAACATTGTGACCAAATAGGTTATATAGTTTAACAGCAACGAAATCGGTGCAAACTGCAAGGATACCCATTCCCCCATTGAGGTATTCTAATGATACTATATATGATTTATGGAGGCCTACCCGCTTCTTAGCGTCATAGGTTTGGGCTTTCTTGCTCCTTTCTTCGTTAAGTTTTGACAAGTAATGAAGCAGAGCTTCTACACGATGGTATTCTTTCCTTATAGGACTTTCGTCTGACATGTGTTGAACATCTTTCAAGTAGGGGTATGTTTCCTCGGTTTCTTTTGTTCTGTCATGTCGACTTTCTGAATACCTAAGATTTTCTCTTCCACTAACATAGGATATGGGATTGTTATGAAAAGCCTCTCTATTATTTCGAAGGAATTTCTGAGCAGGTTTTGTTACTGACGGCGTCTTCCGTTTTATTTGTAAATGGCCTTCTGTTTCATTGATGTGTACATCACACTGCAACCCCTTCCTTCCTCTGTTGCGTTGTGGTAGAGCACCATATAAGTGTCTGTGCCTCCTAGTTTTGCTCGTTATGGTCTCTCTGAAACGTATCTTAATTGCTGAATTATCATCTTTGACCGTGCCACAAGCCAACCATGTTTTGGTAACATTGCATCCGGTATTGAAATTACCACACCTAAACCTTGCACTTACTCCCTTTCCATTATGCAACAACTGATGTGATCTAAAGCTACTTCCATTAGAATGCCACAATACAGTGTTATCATTTAAGTGAAACTCAGAGAAATAAGTGGTCCACTGAGACTTAAAACAAAGGTTATCAGTATCAACCGCAGAAGTAAATGTATCCCAACTCATATCAAAATATCTACCTTCATCAGGAATCGGGTCATCACAGTCGAAACAAAAATCTCCCCTTGGAATTTTGTAATCAAGGGCACATGTCCAAAACTCTTGGGAAAGTCCACTTTCCCTACTGGATGTGTCCAGTGCTCTTTCAATCGATTCTTCTGTGTCAACTGTGATCAAGTTGGGAGATAATATATTACTACTTTTAGCAAGGGCAATGTCAGAGTCTGACATCTTTTTACATTTTGATGAAGATGGTTCCACTGTATCAGATGTATTGTTTCTTTTCCTTCCCCGTTTGTCTTTCTGTCCAAATGTACCTCCATAGATAGGTCGTTTGGGGATTAGAATCTTCTCTGATGTATTACTAGCTATAGTTAGGCATCCATCTGTAGTCAGATCCAAAAATGATCTCCCCCTGTCCGTTACTTTATAATGGATGTTTCTTAAACCATCTTCAAAGTTAATGTACTCAGGAATTAGGTCATTAAACAATACACCGAGAAACTGTGTTTTCTTTCCTTTCAGAATCCCATGACTTTGCAGTGATGAGAACTTTGTCTTAACTTTAGTTTTGAGTTTTTCTGAAGTAAAACCTTTAGCAATTTCCAATATAGTTGTTTTGCTCTTGAAGCGACCTAACTCTTCAACAGTAAGCAGTAACTTTGATGCCATATCAGTGACGTTGACAAAGTCATCTTCATTCCTATTGGATATACAACAGTTATCACAACTCATTTCACACTTTTCACCTAATTGGGATATATATTGTCCAAAATGTTTGAGCAAAAATTTCCACCGGCATTCTTTGACGTGACAGTATTGTAAGACTTTAATTTGACATGTCATCATTTCATCTTTTGCTTTAAAATCCGCCTCCGTATATCTGTTGTTGGCAAATCGTTTTACATCAGCATCACCATAAAACAAAACACAATCCGCTACATTATCATCTTGTCTCGCAGCCCGACCTATGCCCTGCATGTAAACTTCCATTGATTCAGGCACTTCATAGTGTATTATGAGGGTCACATTAGGAATATCTATTCCTACACATAATGATTTTGTTGCTGCGATTACTTTAACCTCTTCAGAGCATATAAAAGACATGGAAGCTAACTTATCCTCTACTTGCCCATGGAAAACAGCAGGACAAATGTCATACATTTCTTCCATTTCACGGGCAAATGCATTTAAAGTTTGAATGAGGTCAAAAAATACAATGGTCTTTCCAGACGTATCTTCTATCATGGATTTTACCATGCTACAATTTTTTTTCAGTTCACTACCAGATTGCACAGAAAGTTTCAGTTCCGGGCGAAACATCGGTATTGTGCTTACAACTGGATGCCGTAAACCTGCCATGTCTATCACCTGGCTAATGTCACCGTTAGGAGGTGTTGCAGATAATGCCACACGGGGTATCTCTGGATGTTGATCCAGGACAGATTTCACCACATTGAACAAAGGTCTAAATTTATTCCATTGGTTGTGACAGTGAACTTCTTCCAACACAAATAAACAAATTTCCTTTCGTTTCTTTATTTGAGGAAGTTCATTTTCAAATGCAACAAATTTTTCAGGAGTTAGATAAACAACATTATACTTTCCTTCCTTCACCTTAGCTTCAACACTAAAGTCTTTTTGGGCTGACCCAAGAAAGCAGGCTGAAAGGCGCTGTGGAAGATGAAGATTACTTACACTGGTCTATCATTAGTGATATGGTAGGAGTTATGACAAAGACTATTTTATTGTTGAGAAATGAAAAGAATTTATGAATATGCCCCTTGCCTGCTCCAGTTGGCCAGTACATGTAACAATCTCTCCTGTCAATAAGGCACTGAATAACTTCTAACTGTCCTCGTTTAAAAGAATCATATCCAAAGAACTGTTTGTTGAGCCTTTGATATTTTTGCATTGTTGCAGATTCTATCGATAAAGGTTCGCTCAGGGTGTCTGTTAAAGTTAGTATAACTTCATCTTTACCTGGGTGTTTGACTTCTATACTCGACAATGTGTTTTCCTGTACCAGTAATTCTGACTCACAAAGCCCCCCATTATCTGTTTTATCTCGGTCATTGTTAATTTGTGTACTTGTCCTTTCCTTAGGATTCTGAAGAGCTTGACAAAGCTCTTCATCTGATATAAAGCTCTCAAACCCTGAAGGTTGGATGACCCAATACTGTTGCCAAGAACTCTCAGTATTTAAATTCATACGGGAAAACAACCATTCAATAAATTCTAACAGCTGCTCTTGTATGTTTTCTCGTGTCACCTTCTGTACAATTAAAACACCTTCCCCTTTACCCCCATGCTGAGAACTGACTTTATGTGTGTCAATGTAAACTACTTTCCAGGTTTCCTCTGAGACAGCTAAAATTGAAAGGCAGCATGAGTAGGGCTCACACTGATAAATGCCCAGAGTTGTTTTTCCAGTTGAGATTAAAAGACCTTTCATAGTATTGAACATGGCCATCTTTGCGGCTTGGACATCTGTGCCTTCATTGATATTTAGCTGAAGTTCCGCCTTATATTCAACGGGTAATTGCCCGCTCCTTGCCAAAAGGTCAAGAGCTTCATCAACACTGTAGAAATTGCCTGACTCTCTATAATTATTGAATGTAGCAGGAGCACAAATAATTTTGTCACAGATCTCAAAAGCAAGTTCTTTTAAAGACATTTCATTGATTCTACAGAAGCCATCAAGGGTAATAGCTAACAGTGCTGCAAGAATGGTGCAAGCATTTGTAGCAGTGAATGTTGTTAAAAGCTTTTCAGCACTTTCTTCTGATGGATTCTTTACCAACTTGATCACTTCTTGCCATATGTTGGCATTTCGTGTTATGTATGATGGCAGTGACTCTATCATAAATCTTTCAGCAATCCCCTGGTGATGAGCAATCATGATATTGCTGATTATCTCCTCTAAGCTACTTTGACTACAGGACAAATCAGTGACTTTGAGTTTCATGTCTTTGTCAATACGATACTTGTTGGTTATAACATTTCCTGTCTGTTGCTTTGATACAGTAGATACTTCATCCAAAATATCAGTAGATACTTCATCTAAGATACCAGTAGATACCCCATCTAAGATACTGGTAGATACTTCATCTGAAATACCAGAAGGGACTTCATCTGAAGAACCAGTAGGGACTTCATCTGAAATACCAGTAGATACCCCATCTAAGATACTGGTAGATACTATATCTGAAGAACCAGTAGGGACTTCATCTAAAATATCAGTAGATACCCCATCTAAGATACTGGTAGATACTATATCTGAAGAACCAGTAGGGACTTCATCTAAAATATCAGTAGATACTTCATCTAAGATACCAGTAGATACCCCATCTAAAATACTGGTAGATACTTCATCTGAAATACCAGTAGATACTTCATCTGAAATACCAGTAGGGACTTCATCTGAAATACCAGTAGGGACTTCATCTGAAATACCAGTAGGGACTTCATCTGAAATACCAGTAGGGACTTCATCTGAAATGCCAACAGAAGTAGAAATTTCAACCGGGATATGTCCTGTAGAAACATTGTCTACATTAGAACCATTGTCTACCAAACTTACAGTAGAAGTGGAAATTTCATCCAAGATACATTTCATTGTTGTAACCACCTGTTCAGAGTTTGGTCTTTTGGTAGGACATTGATCCCACCCTTCCTTTATCAACTTGTAGAGTTGGTCTTTCACTGTGCTGGTTATTCCATAAATTTCGTCTGGCAATAAAGGCCTACTCCCATTTTGGGCTTTTTCAGGAATGAAAATAGGTCTATTAACCACACCTTCCCACGGATGCATTCTTTCCGGACAGAGTACTTCAACAAAATATATTGATAAGCTATAGATGTCGCTTGCCTTTGTAGGTAGGACTGGTGATGAGTTTGCTGTTGTTTCTTGGGTCTCTGGAGCTGCAAAGCACAGTGTTCCTCTGCACTTCCTACTGGAATCTTGTGATGACATGCTTGACCCAATACTCATACCAGCGTTGTACAGAGCTTGCCCAAAGTCTGCAATCTAGTATGGAATAATGTACAATGATGTTTGATGTGATGTATAATGATAAGCAGTCACTTTTCACTTGTGGTGGTATTGGTGGTTCATGTCCCTAAATATACAACCAGTACAAAACAGCCACACAACTGACTCATACACATAAGTAATAAAGCTTCACAAAACAATACAATTATTGTTCTCAAATGTTTGTTGAGTAGAAGACCAGCCATAGGAAAAACATCGTAAGCATCACCACCGTTTTTTTTTACCCAGGGAGTTAAGGTGGCAGACGAGCGTTCGCCCCAAAGATTTGTTACACGACAAAAACACGACCTGAGTTGTGATAGATTCAGCCCTCCTAGCGGGAGACAAGAAACATACACAATCACAATTCTACTGTCAAAAGAAAGCTAATATATCATAGAATTAGAATTTTCATTCATGTTTATCTAAATTGGTCACCAGCTTCCGAAGAGAGCAAATTACAAAAGCGTGTCAAGTTAGGGCGCACTGTCTAACGCAGCTCAAAATCGGAAGTTATATTCACGATAACGTCCACAGCGTTTGCCTGTTGTAACACGGAGGGTGAAGTGTTCATGAACCATATGAATTCATTCCTTATCCAAGTATAGTTTTTAGATGAATGTGTTTTAAAGATTCATTGATCAAAACATGACCACTCTTTGGCAACTAGTGATGGAGCGCCATGAGTTTGAGCACGTAAAAAAGCGTAGCATCTTAGAGCAACCCCCGTTATATTTGACAGAGTTACTGCCAAAAAAAATCAACAGCTGCTACTTACCTTCACAACTATATCGTCTAGGGCCTTGGTACCTCCAAGAAGAAAGTTGGCACTTTTCACATCACAATGTATGATGTTGTGTTGATGAAGATAATCCAATCCCTCTGATGACTGTTTCATAATTTTTGCTCGAATGGACCATGGAAGTTCGTCACCTATTTGTTTAAGAAGTCCATCCACGGAATGGAGGACATGAGTTTCCCCTTCGATATCTACTTGCTTTTCAAGGTATTCCAACACAATGTTTGTACCAAAAACCCCAATGAATTTAACAACATTCTTGTGGTCTAAATCTCTGAATGCTTTTTCTTCATTTTTAATGTATCTTTTGACTCGTTTGGGGATTTGTCCAGCAAAAGATTTTATGGCAACAGCTTGACCATTGTAAATGCCTTTGTAAACAAAACAGCTTTGTCCATTTGCAAAGGGGGGACTTTTCTTGTACAATCCAGGTGACAATTCTTCCATCACATCCCCTCCACATTGCAAGTTTATTCGCTTTTTGAAACCTGTGAGATAAGGAAATGGATGACAATAAATGGCAAAATCCTACTTAAAACATAAATATTTCAAGTTCAAACAAAACATAAAGAGCAAGGGAAAACAAACCAATAACATTGTTAAGAAGAAAGGCTCAACATGACACCGGACAATTTGGGGTGTGTTACTTTTTGATCATTTCTTCTGAAAGTATGGTATTATGTCACTAGTTTTATCATTAATTTCTTCATACAAAACAGCTTTTACCATGAAAAAACTAGCATACTTATTGAGTAAAAAACAAGTTAAGTTGGCATGAAACATATAGTCACAGACTGATTGGTTTATGTATAATTGTATTAACGAGTCAATAACTTACCATGTCGGAACTTTCTTTTTGACTGCTTTACTTTTGTCCTTTTCCCCAACCCGTCATCAGCTATTTCCTGTAGTTGCAAGAGTTGATTTATACCTAATTAGCAACGAAATGCATGTTATGCACCATAGTAAAGACTTAGCATATAAAGGAAATGGGTAATTATTAAGCGGAGTATTCAGGTTATTATTGATGATAAAAAATTATACATTAATAAGACAGAATCTGATACGGATATATAGTGGGTTGACAGACACCCTAAGGCTGTCTGTACTGAATTTGATATTCATGTGGCCAACGTCTGAGCTTTACAATGAGAGAAGTGGGTAAATTCTGAAAGAATCCTGAACATGCACGTAAATGGCATTAACCAATTATTCTTCCTGATGTGGAATCTATGCACTATTTACGCTTTCGTTATATATTTAATATTGCACCACAAGTTGTACATACATGTAGTGGGTGTAACATCTTTATTCATCTACTTATAATATATATATATATAGTTGAAAATAATGAAATGACATGTAAGCAGAACCAGACATGTGTGTAACATTACCTCTGTTTGTTTTTTTCTGATCCCTCTTGAAGTTCTCTTGCCCTTGAAGGGACTCCTTGTAGTAGCCCCGACATCTCCCCTTTCATCTGTGCCAACATCTCTTTTCTGTTGACAGTCATATGTTTTGGACAAGGTTTTAAAAAATTGTGCATTACAACTGTACTTTCCGTGATCTCCTGTTAAGGAAAACCCTTGAACAGGAAGAAGATAGAGTAATCACCACCCGATCTACTGAGAAAACTGTTCAGGTAGAATGCATGCATCTCATGTAACATATTCAATCAGTCAATGTGAGCACAGGGATATCAAAAGATTAGCAATTACATGTATCCATTCAAGATGGAAACAGTTTTGACCTCAGACGCTACAACGAAAATTTGGACTTTTTTAGAAAATACCAGGGAGTTCATTTGAGCTAACCTACTTGCTGTTGATATCTATTAAGACTATTGGTGATGTAACTTAAGTCCGAAAAGGTGGTGTGAAAGAAAGCGAGTCAGTACATACCTCCAATGATGGTATATGAAGATGGTAGGATGGCTGCCTACTGCACAGCTTGCTTCTCTTTCCTCTTTTCTTTGTTGTGTGCTTGGTTGTGTTCAGATAAGGTAGGATCTCTTGCTGTGTACAACAATATCAACATTTATTTTTTTTATTACACTGTACAATAAGGTTGCTGTGGTGTAATCAGAAGGTTGTGGCTTAAATTACTGTTTAAAAAACACAAAAGAAGGCTTAAGATCTAATATGTGGTCAAAAAGGGCTCTCCCCCCCCCCAAAAAAAAAAACACTCACCCCCCGTGTGAGGTCATCAACCCTTTCAGTCTGGTCTTTGTTTTGAAGCAATCATTTAAGAATTATCAGTACTTCACCTGCAAATGCATGATACTACCTACATGTATTTTCATATATACAAGTCTTTACCTCTTCTTCCCTCAGTACATTGAAAATGTTTGGTGTTGTTGGGATCTCAAGGCAGCCACAGAAGCTGGAGACTGTCTGCACATCTTCAGGAAGACAGTGTGTATACAGGCTGTCTTCCCACCAGTTGTCTGTGGTGCTGTCTCCCAACACATGTATAGGTGCCTCGGGGCTGTGAGTGACACTGGGACGGTGTTGAATCTGAAATCGATAACAAATAGGTTCAGAATAAGTATCATATATAGCAATTCTCCTATCATACTCTTCATAGACATTTCTTTTAATTCAAATCCATACAAATGTATGTACATGTATGACGACAGGCATTGAGTCAAAGTGGTATTAGACCATACATGTACTAATACCTGTCATGATGAAATATCTATGGTGTGTCTATAACTCAATAATGACAATGACTGGTTGTACTTCACACACTGCGTGTGGTGGTGTTGCTGTTGCAGTCTTACATGTAGAAAAGGTCCCAAAGTCAAAGTATCTACCTGGCTCCGATGTGAAGCAATACCTTAAGCCCAAGACTGTCACCTAAACTAGGCTGTTGTAGATACATTTGTACCTGAGTGTATAAAGAGCAATACTATTCAGATATCTATAACCTAATGAGATTTATAACCTAATGACATTAAAAATTAGAGCAGGGCAATTAAACCATGATTGTCCCAATGGCTCAATTCTTCGCTACACCAATCACTCCCAAACGTTGCAGTCCATCTCATATTGGTACAACTGCTATAGGCTAACGGTTTTCCCTCGGACCATCAGAGAGTGGAATGAACTTGAGCCTGGTGTGGCGGAGGCAGGGTCTCTCTCCCAGGTCAAAACTGAACTGGGTAGGAACCTGCTGCGTTGAGCCAACCCCACACTTTCTCGACATATGTAATACTAGCACACTTACATATGTAATTCACTTGTCCTGTCAATTGCACACACGAAATCAGTTATTCTAACTTCCTTAGCATTTTTCTTTTATTTTCCCTTATCTATTTGTACTGGATGTTTGTTTTGTGACTAACCCATGCGCAACTGTCAGGAGGCTAGCTAGGCAACTGCAGCACAAAAGGAAAAGCGCTGTCATGACCTATCAGTTATCAATAGTTTTTGACATTACCTTCTCATCAATCCCCAAGCTGACAAAATGGGTTTCTGATATGTGTCCCAGTAGGATGGGACGTCCAATATCCCTCCTGGGAGACATCCATGACGGTTGTATTTTGGTGAGGTACTCATCTCGCAAAGTCTACAGTACAACAAACAAACAAACAAGAACACAATGAATAAATGCACTTTGATAACCATGATCATATTAACTTGACATGATTCAATGTCTGTGTATGTGTTATTAACAAGACAATGTCAACTCTACATAGTACATTAAAAAACCCAAACTGTTGTCCCAAGAGTGTCAATTAAAGGAATATGCAGATGAAATTTTAAAAAATTACCGAAGAGCTCCTGACGATGAGGATGGACACCTGAAATGTGTTCGCCAGAGCACAAAGGGTGAGATGGTCACCCCATTCTCCATTTCTTGCCATCTTAAGCAAGTATTGATCCCAGTCTTCTGCGACAAACTCCGTCCAATCAACTCCAGAACCGGGCTATAGAAATGATAATTTGGAAGTGATATTATCAAGTTATGTTTTAATGGCTAGGGTACTGTGGTGTAACGCTAGTTCACCTTTATCCGTTGGGTAACCTATATCCGTTGCTTTTAAAAACAGGGTATTTGGGATATCACACCTACGGACGTTAGTTCCAAATTGCCAAGTTTTTAGGATATTGCAGTTTAAAACTACCACCCGTCGACTTGATGTGCCTAAATACCTTGTTTTTAAAAAGCAACGGATATTGGTTACCCAACGAATAAAGGTGAACTAGCGTTACATGGCTTCATTACTATAGTTTATTTTCTAGCTATATTTCCTCTACAATCACTTTGTTCAGAATGTGGTTAACAATCTAAAGATGATTCCTTGTTTTAGACAAAAAAAACTATAAGATGGCATTAGCTATTAAAACAGTAATTAAAGGGGAAAGAAATAAACACGAGTAAAACATGATTATGCCACACCAATTTAATTTTTTGGTTCATATATTCAGACAAAAATATAGCAAGAGGACCTCCTAAAACTAGATGGTAGGGAGGAAAACTTGAATATGACTGTATTCACCCCATAAAGCACCACTAAAAAGGCACAAACCTGGTCCTCATGCTTTGTTTTCATTATGTTTTTCCAGTGAAGCATATTTTTTTATTGTGTTTTTAGTTTTTTAAATCCGTGAACCAACAAATTAAATTGGTGTGGCCTAATATGATATTAAAAAGAAAAAAAAAGAAAAAGAATAGACTCACCAACCGACGATTGGCTCTTAGATATGAGACTGCCATCTCTCTTACATGCTTGACTGTCAAGCTGCCTCTCACTTTGCCGAGCAGTTTCAGTTGGTCGGCAAATGCTGCGAATTGGCAGTTCCCATCTCCTAGGATTCCATTCCTCACCACCATATTCTCCTGGCGAAGGTTAGCCAGTAGCTGCCTCAGGTGCGCATCATAGCTTGGTTCAGCTGTTGAATTAAAAATCCACATTACATCCTTTTTACATTGGTTTACGTTTAGCATTTCTGGTCAAAACCCAGTTTGTATGGACGAGAAAACATTAAATCTATCTGCTTTTCTAGTGAAACTTTATACTTTTCTAGGATTGGACTGATAAGTCAGAACAACAACATGATATGCTTTTTTATTGAAACTACATGTAGTTATTTCACTCCACCATCCTTCTAAAGTGATGTATGCCAAAATTGCGGAAAAAAAACTCTGCAGGCATATGGCACAGGCATTTCCATAGCAGCTTTCAGGTCATTTGGCTCCATAGTAGAGGAGCCAGAAAGAAGAAAAAAACTTAAAACTTTTCAAGTGATGTATAAAAACAGCGTTGAATAGCCCCACATGCATATGTCCAAAGAGGGGCCATTGTGCGGCATTGTTGCTTGGGGAAGTCTGTGTAACATAAACTCCGCTGTCCAGGGCTGTAACTGGCCCTCCTTCTTCTTGGGTGCGGCAATGTAGTACGTGCCAATAAGAAGCGCAATTAAATCAGGCTGGGGAAGGAGGTGGAGTAAAATATTGGTATATTTGCTCATAAGCAAATATCCCTGCCTTTCTAGTTGCTAATTACTTACATTTTGGGGCCGACTACTTTTGAGCATAACCACACCTACCCCACCAACTTATTGCCTGCTACTGCAGTGCTAGACCTCTACTTTTAATATTTTGGACAACCCCGCCATGGGAAACTTGAAAATGCCAGGAACATGACAGAACAAGGGCTTTTAATAAAGATGATAAGATGTAAGCTGCTGTTGGTATTCACTAGAATTGTATTGCCATGATCCTCTGTGGAGACTGCCAAAAATTGTAAAGAAGAACACGTTAAATTTCATCTGGTAATTCTGGTTTGTATTTATATTCTAGGCCGCACCATTTTAATTTCTTGGTTCTCGGATTTTTTCAGAAAAATATTGGGGGTCGGTCGGGCAAAAAAAATAAAATAAAATTTTGCAAAAAGTCTGGGGTGAACATATGAGGCTTATATAACACAAAAAAACAAGGTCAGTAGGTACAATCTTTTTATTTGATACCACTGTTCTGAATAAAGGGAATTGTTCTTATATTGAAATTATGTGTGTTGCATTTACTCATTTTCAAATACTACTATTACCATAATGTAAACCCATATGATTTTTCTTGGGACAATTTTTTTTCCAAATCGTTAAAAAATGTGTCGGGAAATCTGAGAACCAAGAAATTAAATTGGTGTGGCGCTAATTATACAATAAAGCACAATCTTAAAAGAATCCTGCTTGGTGTTACCTTGTATATAACGTTTAAATCATACTCAAGACTGATAGTGATATAGTTAACACGTTACTTCCCCACCATTAGTTATAGCAGAATATATGTAACATTTTATACCTAAGCTATTGATGACATTCCTATGGTGTCTCACTGACATGTGCTGCTTCAGCATGAAGAGGGTGGGGAACATACTGCCACAAACATCACACAGGCTCGAATCCTATTGGAAATGAAATAAAAAAAGAGAAAGTTAATTCACATAGGGATGGGATGGGATAGGTCATTTCTGTTCATTTTAAGGGCTTTTTGGGCACGGATGTCTTACCTGGGCAATGGCCAGGCTTCAGGTGTGTCTGGGACTCAATAATGACTGATTGTATTTCACACACTGCATGTGGTGGTGTCGCTGTTACAGTCTCTAATAAAGAAAACGGTCCCAAACTTCGCGCTGCTAACGGCAGCCTCCTTTTCAGTTCAGACTGGGAAGGAGTTGTGAAACGCCACTTGGCAGAAAGGTGGCCCAGAATGTGTCCTAGAGAATAGGCTATTTCATGTTCCGTGGCGCAGCCGTTATTGTTCCTTTCTGAACGATTTTCGGGTTGACGGCGGCCATTGGGGGAAAAGCAAAAGGGTGGGGGGAAGCGGAATTACACCGGGGGTTAAGAGGAAGGACGGGGGCACAGATGATTTAAAACATACTTTTGTACCATGTGCAAATGTCGTGCAGTAAAGTTCATTCAGATGAAGTACAGCGGGGGGCGAGGGGAAGTCCGGGGGAAAAGGTGAACGGGTAGGGCTAGGGGGAAAAGCAGCAGGAGTTAGGTGGGGGTTGAGTGGCGCCGCGGAAAAATACCAACATGTTAATTGTCATTCACCCTGTTCATATACACTAACACACACCAAAGAGACCAATACATATGTAATGAAAGACAACAGACACAGTTCTTGTGGCAGAAAGTGGGGAGTAGGATACCAAGTTTTCCAGTGTTAACCAGTTTCTATCACAATTTTCCAGCTTCTGTCTGCCTGAACTAAGTGACGGACTATGTCAGTGTATCCCTTTTATGCCTGCCAAAGATAATTTGCAATGCAAAAGGTGCTAATTTCTACTAGTTGAACGGAGCCGGAGTTGGGAAGATCAGACGTCTGAGCTGCCAGACATGTCTACTATAAGGCAGGTGTGAAAATTGACACAAGGAAAATCAAAAGGACTTTTGACATTGACAAAGCCAAGGCTGTCTACCAAATCATCTTCACAGGGTTTTGACAATTAACATAGCTTAAAAATTGCAGTAATTTATAAGCTTTCATAAAGGGAGCTGGGGAAAATTGTTAGAAGAGATTAGACGAGAAGAAAGAGGAGAAGACAGAACTTCACAATTGCCTGACGGGCGGATGACGACGAAAGACTTTAAACTCTGTATCATGAACTCTGTGTCCATGTCTCTATGTCGACGTCATAGGAAAGAACTGCGTTGTGTTTCTGTTTCCATGTAAACGTTAGCACACGGGAGACCCAGAGAAGACCATCTGAAGAGATCACGTAAAGTAGCAAATAATGAAATATGATAAACTATCTGTTGTTTTTTTATATTGTCAAACTATGAGGATAGATTTACGTAGGGCGTTTCACTCGCCGAGGACGGCGAGTGTTTAAACTGGGGGTGTGTAGGAAGGGTACAATTCTGCGTTACAAATAGAGAAGTACATTCTATACAAATATTCATTTTAGACGTACAGCGGCAGTTCCACGTCCCCGCCGCGGACGAGCGCGAATGTTCGACGTCGAATAGCGACGTTTGCGCTCGTTCTGCAGGCGGGGTATTCGAACGCGCTTGAATAAACGACAGTTGAGTTCAGGATTCAGAAGTGTCTGGACGTGTCGTTTTTGTCTCCCGTCTTTCGGTGCGTTTTAGTGTTTAAAACCCTCCGCAACAACCTGGTACTTCAGGCGAACATCAACACCATCAACGTTCCCTACACCAGTTTAGTGTCACTTTTACCGGAATGAATGCCTTGTTGGCTGTAATACCATGTTTTGTGGCGTCAATTCATGTTACAACGTTTGTGGTGTCTATTTTGACAATTTAGCCATCTTAAGTTTTTTCACCCATCTTGTCTGCTAAGGGTGTCTTACAGAAAAAATCCTTTCGGTGGCCTAATGAGAAATTATCTGTGTTTCGACTCTATATCGGTCTTCTCAAGGACGTCACGTGATATGAGATATGCAACGTCCTCGCTCTCGCTGTGATGAAATTTGCATCATCGCCGTGAAAGCGCAACGACGCCAGAAAAATCTGCTCTAGTTTAATGTCTCCGACGAGTTCAGCGCGCTCTCAGCGCGACGAAAAACTAAAAGGTCAGCAACTTTTGTAGACTGCCAAAGATTTGAAAGATTACTTAACGAATTTCAGAGATTAAAAAACAACTTTCTTACATTTTGTGTATTATGTTGTGTTTTAAGTTATACTTTTACGTCTTACGCGATATTTAAATCATAGAATGAAGGCTGTATCCAATTGTTGTCACTTTATAGTCGCTCAGCACAAGGAGCTTTTATCACAAAGCCCCTTGCTCAGCGTGAGTCAAAGATTATTCATACGTTTGGCTTGCTCAGTTGCTGTTTTTTTATTCAAATTTGCCATGTAACTTGTTGAAAATGAATATTATTATGTCACGTTATTATCGTGATTTATAGAGTTACGAAACAATTTGATCTATCGAAAACAAGACTTCAAAAATCAGAATGTACAGGTTAAGAACATGGAAACTAAATGTTATCATGTAAAGAAAGTTAAGAAGTAATAACTTCTGTGTTTTGATTATTCCATCTCAGTTTCTTTCATTGTAAATCATTAGTACGTTTTAAAAATTTCTCTGAGTTCTTTGTCGTCAATTTGTGTAATATGTAATCTGAAGAAATACTGTGATCTAAATTTACACTGAATAAAAAAATCTTTAGGCTTTAACAGCCGGAGCCTAACCTCTGCAAAATGACGAAATTACTTTGGGTGGTTCGTCTATCCACACATAATCTCCAAGCAGAGATATGCTCCGACTGTTTTTTTTTTCTATTTGATTTTTTGACAGACGAGGACGATGTGGCACTGCACTCAAGTTTTTGTAACTTATATTAACAATGCCACATACACGGTACAGATAGAAGGAAAGTCATGTAAAGTGCCTTTCCCAAGGGCACAACGTCGGGCGCACGGTGGGAATCGAACTCAGGACCCATAGATTCCGAGCCGAACGCTCTACAAGTTAGGCCACGCCCGACGCCCGACTGTTTGTTGGCTGGCCGGAAGACATAAACTTAATAAAGAAAACGGTACAAAATAGAAAGCCCGATACAAATGCCTAATGACGTCGAAAGAACCTAACCTCTGCTTTGCTAGTAATCCACACCCACATTGTAGATGAAGTCACCAATACATGCAAGGGCTATTTTATAAGGTAACAACAAACTGTTAATAGGCTTTGACACAATTAATTGCAAGTTGGATTGGGTAGTCTGTGTAACACAAACTCTGCTGTCCGGGCTATAACTGGCTAATCTCCAAGCAGATTCCTCCGTGGCATAAGAAAATAACATAAGCTTGGGAAGGCAAGAAAATAACATAAGCTGGGGAAGGAGTTTAGCCGGCAGAGGAGTATAATTGGACCCTACCCGCAAAGGCTAGCAGTTGGGGTCGGCGGCAGAAAGAAGAATGACTGTACTAGAGACTTTGTATGCTTGATACGGATCGGGTCTGGTTCCTATTAGGTTGGTTACTTTGATGAATATTCATAGATCAGCATAAATCGCTGCGTGAAGTGCGGGTGTTATGACTTGTGATGTGGGAACTGTACTCCCAGGCCTGCTAACTCCTATTGCGTGTTATTACATATCTGTCTATATACTTTGAAGTTTTCAGCTACCTGCATGCAGAGCCGTGTAGCCTGGGCTATCATACTAGTAATTGGCCAGACCCACCGCGTTAGGCGCTTACCCCTTCGGCCAGGAAAGGCACAACGCGGGCTGGTGGTGGTTACCCTGGGTACCAGACATGATCGGGTAGCTAGCGTCGCGAGTTTGTTCGGGGACGGAAGGCAGTCAGCCCGCCGACCTCACATTAGCGCTCCGGGGAGTTTAAGCCCGAAGGGATCGGGCTCAAACTCCCCCGAGTGCTAATAAGGAGATGATCGGTGGGCCTGGCCGTCTTAGGCCACCGAATAAACTGTCCTAGCTGCCCGATCCCAGGCTGGCCCCCAGGGTAGGTGGTGGTGGGCATCTGGCCGTAATGAGCAAAAGGACGTAATGAGCAAAAGGGCTAAATTTTGCAAATAATTAGCCTGATTAAATCTTGCTTTAATATAGCAACCCGCCCAACATCCGACGGTCTAGTTACAGCTCCGGACAGCAGAGTTTGTGTTACGCAGACTAGCAAATTTATGAGCAAATAGAATACCTGAATCTTCGTACTACATAGTAAATTTACGTGTATGTTACAACTTACCGTTTCCGAATCCATTGCTGGCGACCTTGAGTCGATGGAGGCGTTATCTGTTGACGCAGTCCCGACGTGAACGCGAAAGTCCGAGAAAAGATTTGTGTGTCCAAGGTCGGTGGAGGCGTTATCTGTTGACGCAGTCCCGACGTGAACGCGAAAGTCCGAGAAAAGATTTGTGTGTCCAAGGTCGGTAGAGGGGTTATCTGTTGACGCAGTCCCGACGTGAACGCGACTCGAAGTCCGAGAAAAGATTTGTGTGTCCAAGGTCGGTAGAGGCGTTATCTGTTGACGCAGTCCCGACGTGAACGCGAAAGTCCGAGAAAAGATTTGTGTGTCCAAGGTCGGTAGAGGCGTTATCTGTTGACGCAGTCCCGACGTGAACGCGACTCGAAGTCCGAGAAAAGATTTGTGTGTCCAAGGTCGGTAGAGGCGTTATCTGTTGACGCAGTCCCGACGTGAACGCGACTCGAAGTCCGAGAAAAGATTTGTGTGTCCAAGGTCGGTGGAGGCGTTATCTGTTGACGCAGTCCCGACGTGAACGCGAAAGTCCGAGAAAAGATTTGTGCCTAGGTTTGGTAGACCAAAAGAATACGACCGTTCGCTCGAAAGAGATAACGGATAGTGACTAAATTTCATGATTACTTTCTACCCCAGGAGTCTTTTTCAAACGGATCACGTGTCTATCATAAATCACCCCGGTTGAGATCTCAAGTCAAGTCACCGCCTTCATTTCACCGCGAAGGCTCGTGCAAATGTTGGTCATCTTCTCCAGGGAGTACGTTCTTTAACAGAAAGGAACAATTTAAGGAACCTTTGTTTTCGACTGGCCTTCTCACCAACGAAGGCCGGTCGAAAGAAAATGATGAAATGAAAAGGTCACGATTTTTCCCACCAACCTCTGTTTGGAGAGTAGGTCACACTCACTGTGGGGGTCACATCAAAACATGGGTTTATATCAACACTACATACGATGAAGGCGTATATACGGACATTTAAAAGGAGAACAACAAGACGATATAGAAGTGGACAAGAATGCCTTAAGTTTACAGTATGTTACATGGTCACCACTAGTGGGGTACAGTTTTGCTCTGTGATCCAGATACTACGACTTGATTTTGTAAACTTCGTACTGTTACTTCTAAGACTAAGTCGTGTTTTTGGTTTGTGCCATTAGCTGACGCTCAGTAATTTTTTTTTTCATTTTCCTGTGTGTTGCGAACTTGCTACCCATGTATCGATTTATATATCATTTATTGTACTGGACCACAATCTCGGTCAACATTCACAGATTAACCTGATTCGTGTCGAATAATTCTACCCGTTTGGATTTCATAAGATACCCTTTAATACCTTCTGTGTTTCTCCATTCTTTCCACGCAAATTTGTATTGTTTGTCTATCGGCGATTTTGCTTCCCAAATTATACTGCAGCACCCGTTTTTAATGGGGGTATAACAAAATCAAAAAAGAAAGAAAACTAGACAAGAGAGACAAGACGTTTTTTCACTGTTTTCATTTTTTTTTTTCATCATTTCAAAGAACATACAAGAGAAGAAGGAAAGAAAAAGGGATGTGTCAAGCTACCCACAACAGGTTACTTGTCCGCCGAGCTCCCACCAACCCACTCCTGCCACAAACGACAGTACGCAGTGGATGTACCCCATAACAAAAAAGGCAGCGCAATTTTTTTCGGCCAGGTCTGAGAGGATTTCATGGCTCAAAAAAGCTAAACCGAAGTCAGTCGTCATTATCAGCTAAACAGCGGCAGCGGCCAGTTCTGTCCGACAAGCGGTGTTTTTGACGGAGGTGTTCGAAATAGAACATGATCGAACAGGGGGCGGGGCTACGGGATCGGTCCAATGGGTTGTGTCCAAGAATATTTTTTGCCTGTCCCGTGTAGTAATTTTGAGTTTTCCCGATAGCGTGGTCCGTTGTACATGTATTTTCCACTCTGACCCACGGTGTCAATTTACTGATGCGCTTTCGCGGTACCTTTGACTTTCCCAGCTACCGACATTAAATTTCGCATATGTAAATTTTTCTCCGAGTTCAAAGCGTTTGTTACCTCCATGAAAAAATGGAGGTATAGTTTTGAGTGTGTCTGTGTGTGTGTGTGTCTGTGTGTGTGTCTGTCTGTGTGTCCGCATATTGTGGTCAGCATAACTTGAGAATCTCTTGATGGACTACGATGATATTTGGTATGTGGGTAGGGGTTGGGAAGACGAAGGTCAAGGTCAATTTTGGGCCCCCTGGTGTGTGACCTTGGTACTGCAGCGCAACTTCCGGTTTTGCTATCTCGGTGTTCTGAACATGCTATGGTCAAGATTGTTAAGTATTAGATAGCTCTTGTGCTCAGGAAAAAATGACATAAGTTTGGGCCCCCTAGCGTCTAGTTTTGGGATAGCAGGGGCATTTTTGTCAAAAACTTCTGACGAGGATAACTCAAGAAGGGAATAACGGATTTTCATGATTTTTGGTATGTAGGTACCTTAGACAATGTTGTACAAGATAAAATACTAATTATGCAAAATAGGAGTACATTTGCATAATTAATGAGAATATTCTATCATAGCAGTTTTTTCAATGTATCTCTTGTCCCGGACGTGATATGGTCGTGACATTTGGGTGGTAGATAGCTTTTAGCGTCATGACAAAGTGGTGCAAGTTTCAGTCCCCTAACATTCAATTGTGGAACTGCAGGGGCGTTTTTGTCAAGACACTCCAAAGAGGATAACTGCAGAAAGGAACGACGGATTGCCTGCATTTTAGGCATGCAGGTAGCTTAGGCAGAGATTTTCATAATGATATACATGTTATGCAAATGATGACTGAATTTGCATAATTAATGAGGAAATTGTACAGTTCCATTGTTTTCAATAACTGGACCTCAATACATGTAACACATGTTAATTATGATTGGTGGAATATAAGCAGATACCAAATATGGTAATATGGAACTTATTTGCATAATTTATGTAAAAATTGCAAAACATTTTTATGATTAATAATGGGAATTTTATAATTGTGACATGTGAACGTTAGTCAATGATTAACAACACAATGCATACATTATGTTAATGTCTTAGTCAATTGCATGAAATTTACGAAAGCTTTAAATTTTCATGGAGGTATGAGGTCGCCGAACTCTAGTTTCATCTGTACTCCCTTCATCCTTTATTCGTACCTACCTGTAACTCGTTTATCGGCCGTCACCGCCAAATTTCCATGTATTAGCACTTTCCTTCCAGTCAAGACGTCCCATTTTTTCGGCGCCGAAAATTATCATTTGAAAAGCGTTGTTTTACTGGTCATTGCCGATATGTCTGAATAGGGGTTTGTCATGATAAGGTTTTCTTGTGTTTGCCGACTTTGATGTGTTTCCTTTTAGCACCATAACTCAGTCAGTACATTTGCTCCTTATCATACGTAATTGTTAGATCATGGGAGTGGCCTGACTATGTGGATTTAGTACTGCTCCGCCCACCCGAGGAGTTTGTTGGGGTCCCCAAGGGCGAAAGTTAGTCTCCAAGCAGACCCAACGGTGCCTTAAAAATAGAATCAAAGCTGGCAAGGGAGTACAGCCGGCCAAAGGAAGATAGCCGGCAAAGGGAGTCAAATGGGCACCGGAGTGCCGCTACACTAACTCCCTTGCGAGCTTTGATACTATTTTTAAGGCACCGTTAGGTCTGCTTGACTTGACTTGACTTTATTTAGATCCACTTTTAGCTATTACAACATTGCTTACTGCTTGGAGACTAGACGAAAGTACATTGTACATAATGTTGTAATAGCTAAAAGTGGATCTGAATAAAGTCAAGTCAACATAATGTCTCAAAGACTTTGACTTTTGTAACACGGAGGATGATTAAGGGTTCATAAACCGTATGAATATATTTCTTATCCAAGTATGTTTGATATTAAAGATGAAGTTATAAGAAAATCATTAATCAAAACTTGGCCACTCTCTGACAACTACCTGGTACCTATGTAGCGCCAGGAGTTTTAACACGTCTCACGTGAACAAGCGCGCATCATCCCATGTCTCCCGTTAGATGAGGGGCGAAACTACAAGTACAAGTCACGTTTATGTGATCCTTTATTGATAATATTCGAGTGTTTGTACTGGAAGCATGTGTAAATGTGGGATTCCAGAGTATTACGCCACCCTGCACGATAGATACTTGAGATCGGGCTGGGGTTTGGTAACCAGGCTAGCAGATCCATGGAATTGGATCCAGATTGCTAGGCCGTGGTACCCTGGGGGGCTATCCGAGATCGGGCAGGCTGGGACAGTTATTCGGTAGCCCAAGACAATTAGGCCCGCCGAGCTCCTATTAGCGCCCCGGGGAGTTTAAGCCCGATTATACCCTGGATATCAGAGTACAACTTAGCCGGCTGAGGGAATTACGGCGAATGTCGCCGGGCCGGCTAATTCGATTTACGGGGCTATGTTGCTAGCGGCCCGGGAAAGAACCGTAGCCGCGAGCGCTAGCGCTGTTCTCTGGATACCAGGGTAGCCCGATTAGGAAGAGGGTAGCGAGAACTCCTCCGGGCCGGCTGAAACTACCCGGAGCGCCAATGTGAGGTCGGCGGGCTGAACAAAACTCGCGAACAAATCTCGCTAGCTACCCGTTTCTGTCTGGCTCCCAGGGTAGGCCATGGAGACGTTGGTAATTTATACACTAGTACTGAGACTAAAGAAGACCGATAGAGTCGGAATATATGCAGTTAACTTCTCATTCTTACAGAAAGGAAATTTTATGTAAGACACCCTTAGCAGACTGAAAAAATAGCGAGATAGGGCGAAAAAAAGATGGGTAAAAAGCAAGTTGGCCACATTGTCAAAATAGGCACCGTAAACAATGTAAACAAGAAGAATTGACACGACAAAACATGGTATCATAGCCAACAAGGCATACATTCATGTATTCAAGAAGTGCACTGGTGAATAAAAAGTTAATGTGACAGACTGGTATCATTTTATAAAACAAAGTTGGTAACTACTGCTACACTCAACGTGACTCATGGCTTCCATATTGGTGCCACCTTTATAACTAGTTTCTCCTCTACACCTAGAGTCATGGCTAGGGCAAGGGCAAACAGTGGTATATGTATATGTATATGTATATGTACCCATATAGACCGAATCTTTATTGACACGACAATTATAATATATGTACACCAGTACACCCCCCTGAGTGGCCCCACCAATCCAACATGAATTCGCGCCTCCTCCTAAAAAACACAAAAGATATTTTTGAGGTTGGGGTATGGTATCCAGGCTATGGATCTGCGGGCCTGAGTTCGATCCCAGGGTCGGTTGGGCTCTAACCTGGAATCCAGTCTACTAGTGGCTTAGCCTGGATTCCATACCCCAACCTCAAGATATCGGCCTACCGTAGTTAGTGCAGGCTTTGTACGGGGCAAGTGTAAGGTCCCAGCCGCCGGGATAATCGGCCACACCCTGTAGAATTTTCACGATTAATAATTAGGGATAATTAGCCGGCAACCACTCCCGTGGATGGCCAAATTAACTCCCACCGTTACCCCGGCGGTGGAAAGACCCTGCTGTCCCGAGGGTAGCCTGGCCAATCCACGGTAGACTGGATTCCAGGTTAGCTCGGCTCGGACATGTTGTAAGACTTGTAAGAGATTGCTTTCGTCTTTCGGAAGGGATCCCGACCTAAAATGGAACTACCTTGTTCTTACCTGGCCTGACGAACTCTAAGAGTTCTCTATGACAAATCAATAAAAAAGCTCCTTGGACAAACCCAGATGACTTTCTATCCCGTGGTGTTGGGGGAGTATACGTAGTACCCTGTGACGTCTTTTCCGGTCTCATGTTCGCAAAATAGGGGGCGCTTCGTCTGGACAAAACGTATACAGTTTTCTGCAAAACAAGGACGTTATATAACCAACTGAAGAACATGAACGTAACATTCATAAAGTTTTTCCCCAGTAAAGGACATTATGTAACACCAAAATGTAACGTGTCTGGTGTTTAATTCCGGAAACGATTGCATGCTGCGAACTGGTGACGGTAACCACATACTGATACGAACAGGCCTTTATCACAACTTTGTCGAATTAATTCTCCAGTAGAAGAAACCTGGATCTCTCTTTGGAGAATTAATGTGATAAGGGGGTTGCTATCACATTAATTCTCCATATAAGGATCCAGGAATCTCTCTTTGGAGAATTAATGTGATAAGGGGGTTGCTATCACATTAATTCTCCATGTATCATTGAATCTCTCTATGAAGAATTAATGTGATAAGGGGGTTGCTATCACATTAATTCTCCATATAAGAAAGTGGAATCTCTCTATGGAGAATTAATGTGATAAGGGGGTTGCTATCACATTAATTCTCCATATAAGAATGTGGAATCTCTCTATGGAGAATTAATGTGATAAGGGGGTTGCTATCACATTAATTCTCCATATAAGAATCCTGGATATCTCTATGGAGAATTAATGTGATAAGGGTGTTGCTATCACATTAATTCTCCATATAAGAAACCTGGATCTCTCTTTGGAGAATTAATGTGATAAGGGGGTTGCTATCACATTAATTCTCCATATAAGAATTGTGGAATCACTCTATGGAGAATTAATGTGATAAGGGGGTTGCTATCACATTAATTCTCCATATAAGAACCTGTATATCTCTATGGAGAATTAATGTGATAAGGGGGTTGCTATCACATTAATTCTCCAGTATAAGATACTAAAACCTCTCAATTGGTGAATTAATGCGATATTAAAACCCAATATATATTATCACAACTTTTTGAGTTATCACGCTATTTATTTTAAATACTTTTCAGAGCTAAATGAATGTGATAAATAATCAGATCTTGCAAGCCCCAAAACGTGTGAATGCCTGATAAAATAATCTGTTAATTTTCTAATCGGTCCAACATCCGGTGCACCTAATTTTTTAAGGTCCGGTTTTTCTGGACCGGTCCAATAAGAAAAACCGGTTTTGTACCGGTACACTGTACCGATACCCAGCCCTAGTAGGGGCCACTCTAACTATCCCGAAGCCAGAAACAACGTCCTCATCAGGTTTGTGTGTTTTCCTGTCTTTCTTTCTCTTGTTATTTATAGGAAACCCTTGTCTTTGTAGTTATCTGTATTTACTAATTCATTATTAATTTAGGATGTGTTTGTGATGCCATGACCTTTGTGCCTGAAAAAAGGAAGAAAAAGAATAGTTAGTATATCTCTAAGATACCTGTATACTAAATATTATGGAAAGCCATTGTTCCTTTGTTCAGTTATTCTCCTTAGGTAATTTTGACAGGGCGAACCACACATACACCACTTCTTCCCTATATATGTCACAAGTTATCTGCCACCAAGAAATCAACCATAGCATTTCCAGATTAAAAGATAAGAAACGGAAACACAGACACACACACAAACACAGAAAAGAAACAATAGCTACATTTTTCATAGAAATAAAAAGTGATGTACTCACAATATTTACAAACTATTACTGAGTATCAGTGATCATCATTACTGTCCTCATCCTGATCAGCTAGGTCATAAGAATTACAAGGACAAATCTGAAAAGTCTGGTGCAGGTAGGTAGACTCCAGAAATACCTGCACAACCCAACTTTTACCTGCACTTACCTGCATATGCAGGTGGTATTTTGAGCCCTGCTAAACAAATACAACAATCAAAAAAGGTTATTGAGATACATGTAGAACTGTGTTCCATTTTGTGTGCCTTTTTTCATATCCTACAGCTCTTTTCAAAAGCAGTATTGACTGCTTAATTTATAATTGCATGATGGTCATGTGACCTACATGATATATTGTATCATTCTGTTGGTTCATTGTCTGTCAGTAATCATATAATTTCTTCCAACCATATTGTGTGCAATAGTGTGTTGTTGAAGCTGCCAGGGCAAGAAACGAGAAGAGAATGAAGCACCTTGAGCAAATAAAGACAACGGAGGCAAAGGACAGACGGATAGCTTTGAAGGTGGGTTTGAACCCATTGTTCATTGTTATAAAAGTATTTTAACATTGTAGTATTAGATTTGACAAAGATTATATCATTCTTATAAAGGAGATAATGCGTGTGAACAGAAATAATTCTCGGCATATTTGGATCTTGATATAGCTGTGCTTGATGCTCCGGTACATTTATATTCCACAGGTTGCACGAGTTGTACAGCAGGAGGATCGGAAGAAATGGAACAAGAAAAGACCACTGCAGCACAACTATGGAGGACAGGATGGGGAAAGTGACAGCGGAGGTGACAGTGACAGTGACGATGAAGGAGATTCAGAGGTAGATGGAATGAAGGCCCAGGAAGAAGGAGCCAAGGTAATCCTTGAGAAAGCAGCAATGCCACGTAACAACAAAAAGGCAATTGGTAGTAGTGTTATTTCGATATCGAGAAAGTCTTGTGTTTGTGGCGGAACAGATCACATCAGACGCTCAAGTAAGAAATGCCCCCAGAATCCAAAGAGGCAGAAAGTGTAAGAGGAAAAACGATGAAATGATGTAGGACATTGTTTTTATATCCACTTGGAAGTGCCTGTGTAATGTAATCACTCATCCATGACATTATGTCTTTATATGCATCAGGGTTGTGTACCTACATGCTAGAACTGTACCTGTAAAATGTTACAGACCTGTACCTGTACCTGAATAAACTGAAACACTTGTGGGTAACACCTTTTGAAGGAAGATTTATAAGATAGAGTCACAGATGACAATTTTTAGTGTCATGTTTTTTAGAAGAAAACTTGAAAACCCTTTTTAGATTAGAATATGCAAACTAAATGTACGGATAGATAACCGACTGAACTTATTTCTGTCCAAGTTCAGGTGGAACTGTGCCAAAATCATGTAAATCCCTCAAAATTGTTCAGATGCATTCTCATGAAGCAAATCATGCTGAACCAAGTTGACAGTACTGTTTAACTTATTGTCAGTCTCATGTAATATCTGTGCAATTAGACACAATTTCGTATGTACATGTATTGTATATGACTGTTATGAGATGGGAGTATTAGCAGATGCAAGGTGCTCATGTTTGAGTACTATCACAGAACAGTGTTGAAAAAAAACAACTTTGCTTTGTAGGCTTTGCAAGTGCAGCAATGTGCTGTGTTCTGTTCCATTGATAACTTTGCAATATGTATGTTTCACTTAGTTGTAGATTCTAACAATCTTTTTTGTACTACATGTATGTCATATCCATTTTTTCAATGCCCTTTTGTACATATGTTATTATGTATGATTGATTGTTTTGATTTAGCACTATGTTATATCTAGGAACGTGTCTGTCCATATCGTATCTATTCCATTGGACTTATGTTTTTCATTTTTATGTAGAGCTTTCCCATGAAGTAAAGTCATAGGGAGCAGTTTGTGGAACAAGCTCAAAGTGACTGGCATTGTATCGTTAATCGTTCTCAAATTTCTCTATCACCTATTGTACATGGTTGAGTACATACTATGAAAGAGGACAGAATACACAAGTTCAAGTTTCCAAACTTTATTTTGCTTTGTTTCATGTATACCTGGAGGTGGGCATGACCTAGTTCTTGCCCTTGTCCTCGAACAGGTCATCCGCGCCCACCTCCTTGGTAGGCCTGTTGTTACTGTTGATCAACATCCAGTCCACATCGTCTCCGCTCGGGTACGTCTCCCTGACAATCTCCAGGATCTCAGGGCTGAACACGTAGAACGTACCACCTGGAGCCCGCTGAAGGCCCTGCACAGACAGATAAATGTGTATATACATCAGCACCAATGTACTTCTGAGTTTTGATAAATATCAGACAATGAAAATAGAATCTGGTTATGTGGAATGGCACAACACTACAAATACACAGAAAAGTGCAAGAAAGGTGACAGATTTCAAAACAGGCAATCAAGGAAGTGGTGTGCAACTGGCAAAAAAATGCAGTAAACACCAAACCACTATTCTTGGTATACCATTATTCCAAAGTGTGTTCAAAATAAAATGTTTTTATGTAAAACTTATTAAAAAATTTAAAAACTACTATACTATGGTAAATATACCCCAAAGTTCTTACTTGCCTAACTCATAGTTTAGAGCTGTCTTAGTAGCTGTTATATGATCTTTTTTTGTGTTGGGGAATATTTACCATAGTATAGTAGGCTTTTCCATTTTTATTGTAGTTTTTCTTTAATGATAAAGACATCATTTTGTAGAAAACAAACATGGATACGGATAATTCTCAAAGAAATTTCCGTTCATTACCGTAACTAAGTTTGGAGAAAAGTTTTGGACTTACGTAGGTGAGCAGCCCAGCAAGCCCAGCGTACACCCTGTTACGTCGCTGCACGTTGGTGCCCCCGTATCGAAACTGGTTGAACACCGTGTTCACACGGCTGCTGAGCTGGTGGTATCTAGGGTAAGATCGCAAAAAAACAAGTCAATAAATTAATTAGAAACTCTGTACCAGGGACATCGACCCTACACGTGAAAACGTACTGTTATGCATATGAAAAGGATTAAATAAGCGGTCTCTTTGATCCGAGCCGCCACTGTCGTCAATCTGTGCGACCGCTAGCGAAAGGATCCAGCTAGACAACATGTTGGAAGCAAAGGTAAGTACAAAATTTCAAGGAAGATAACACTTACACACAGAAATGTAAACATGAAAATAGAAGTTTACATACCCCATTCTCTCGCCGATGTGGCGAAGGCGCGCCACGGCGAGCGCCTCGGCCTGGCGCTCGGCCACAGTCGGCGTCCGCGGGACTCTGGCGGCCTGTCCAGACTTCTTCTTGGCTGCAAACAAAAAACAAAAAAACATTATTATTAGTTGGAAAAGCCTTCGTTAAAAGGTGGTATATATTCATAAAAGAAGATTGCAAGAGACGCAACTAAGATTGGGTCAGTATAGTCTTTCTACAAAAATTCAAATAGACGCAAACTGCGCTTCGTTAAGAAATATCCGCCCTCAATTTCTTGGATTTGCACCCTCCAAATTTGCCCCAAACCATCATTTTTACTACACGTGTAACACATAAATCAACAAGGTTGATTCACTAATCTTCTTTTATACCGGATCGAGGAAAGATAAAAAGTTTTTGTTGTTGTTTGTTTAGCACGCCGGAAAAAAAAAAACTTGACGGAAAAAAGTATTCCAAAAATCGCTCTCAAACTGACAGTTCATCGTAAAGAAACACACGTAACTATACGAAAAATTTAGAAGCAACTTCTGCTTACCCTTTGTCTTTGGCATGTTCGATGATGTTGACTTTGGCTTTGTTTTCAAAACTCCAAAACTCGTCAATCGGGACTCGTGGCACGCTGCACGCAAGTACAGGGCTGAATAGAACTGAACTCTCTTGGGTGTATTGCGTCATCCATCGGCGCGGCCTGATTGGTTGTGCAACAAAACTTTGGCGCCACAGCGCTGGCCCCTGATTGGTCAGGCTGTTCCAAAAGCCACTGGCACCCGACTAGGGCGTTGGAGACTGCAACGCTCGCGGCAACTTTGCCCTTGAATTTTGCCGTTAAATAGCACAATTTGAGGTCTAATGATGTTAGATTATTAAAATAGACCTACATAACTATCAACTTCGATGGTTATTTTTTTCTTTTTTAATTATTCTGAATTTTGACTCAGAACCCCTCAGCCACCCTGAGACCCTACCTTAAATCCCTAACCCTAATTGCTAGGGTAAGGGTTAGGATATATATTGTATTCAAGGCGGTCAAAGTTAAAATACATAGAGTGTAACCACTCACAAAGGAAGTGTTTATACTGCCGAAATACCCTTAACATAGTTATATGGAAATTTATTTCTATTTCACGATAAAAATCTTTAAAAATCCGACATCATTTTCGTATGTCGGACTTTTCCGGGTTTGAACTTTTCTGTGGTAAAGGAAACTAATGGCATCGACAAGTAATGGACTCAGTATCTTCCAGCATAATAACCGTTCGTAAGAGCAAAATTTCACATAACACAGATGGATCAGTATATTAGCCAACCGTTGCGAGTTGTTTTGGTTTTAATCAGAAAAAAATTAAATACTATTATTCGTTTGATAAGAAATACCGCACTACAGTACAGGTGTGGTTCCTATCAACTCAGAAGAATGCATGCGGACTATGGATGGTGTAGATTTCATGTTCCGTATTAGAATCGTATTTCTTTCAAATTTGGCTGAAATATTCATAAATGCTTACGAAGTAATAATGTAAATTGCTATCATGGATTATTATCAAGTTTCTTGTCACGGGATAACTTGGCAATCAGTGGTTTCTAATACATGGGACATCCCCCAACTCACCTCCGCAGGTTTTCAAAACACCTGTACCAGGTTTAGATCCAGAGGTTTGAGCTCAGTTCCGAAACCTCAAAATGTCTAGTTGACACGTTTGGGTTTATCAAACAAGTATAATGACTGCAAGAGTTTCTTGGTGAGAAGACTCTCAAGTCAAACCAATAGTAATCTATTTGAATGTTGCACAAATTTTTCCATTTGATACCAACTTCATGGTTAACTCAGGAACGTAAGAAATTTATTGTCCTAAAACAGAACCAACAGGTACAGATAGAAGAGAGTCATGTCATATTTGATTGAGGCAATCTGCTTTTTGCCCACTAGGATATATGGATAAAATTGTTGATACTTTGTTCAGTTTTGTTTGACTTTCAGAATCAGGTCAGGTAATCTGGTATCTACCCATCCTCCACACACATGTATACACATAAGCTCACAAACACAATACAGATAAAGTTAATCAATGATGACAATAGGCCAATCCACCAATATCTTTGAAATAAAACAAATGATCCCCCCCCCAACCGGGGTCTATAATATGAAAATGCATGAATATCAGGCTCTTTTATCAACAAGTCAACTCTTTCTTTATTTCACAACAAGATTTCGGTAAACGTCTAAACGCCTGTCACCTTCCTCAAGACAATCCTGCCTAGTTCACATCGTACTGTAGCTATATACACAAATGTAGGTCTAGCTGCTTACAGATTCGGTCCCAAACTTTTACACATATACAGTGATTGCAGATGTACAGATTCAAGGATGTATATTTTTCAGGCATCATCGAAATATGAACCTATAATTAGGACACACCGCACACAAAAGAAATTTGAAACAACAGAGTTATCAGTTTTGATCAGTCTTTTTTTAAATTGCATATCAAACTGTCGAAAAATACAGGTATATGCGGTACTCCAATCGGAGAAGCAAACTCACATAACACTTAGTATTAACAGACTTATTGTGCTACATATAAATACAAAATACATGTACATTGTACATTCACGACAAGTATATGCTTTAGTCAGGAGACTTATTCCGAAACATGTGGAACTCAGATGAATTGGCATCAAACCAAACTAACAGTCTTATTCTACAATTCATCAGGACACCGTATTTTCAACCAAACTACTTGACAATGTCATATTTTTCTATATGCCATGTAGTCTTCAGTCAGACCAAGGATGTTGACTCTATACAGACGGACAGCAGTGATGCATGATGAGCTTCATCTCCTGCTGTGTAATCAGCTTCCCTACTTCTGCCAGTTCACATTTCCAGACATCAATGAACTGAAAAAAAAATGTTCTCAGTGATGATCAAACATGTAATACCCATGGAGATGTCAAGACCATTTACCTCGTTCTCATACTTGTAAATTATGTGATGAACCAATAAAATACATGTACCTTACCTAGCCCCTCTCTAGACCAAAACAAATATTACCTGTTTGGTACTTTAGCTGGTGTCTAACTAGATCAAGGAACCATTTAAATTTCACCTGTATGGTACCTTACTGGTATCCAGACCAACAATGCATACATTACCTGTATGGTACTTACCGGGTATCAAGACCAACAAGCCATGCACGTCTTACCTGTACAGTACTTACATGTACCGTATATACAGACCAACAAGCCATACCTTTAGAATACTTACTTGGTATGCAGACCAACAAGTCATAGATTATTTATACCTGTACATGTACTGACCTGATATACAGATCAGCAAGACATCCATATGTTACCTGTATAGTACTAACCTGGTATAAGGACCAGCAAGCCATCCATATGTGTAGTACTGACCTGGTATAAGGACCAGCAAGCCATCCATATGTGTAGTACCTACCTGGTACTAGTATACAGACCAACAAGCCATCCATATGTGTAGTACTGACCTGGTATACAGACCAGCAAGCCATCAATATGTGTAGTACTAACCTGGTATACAGACCAGCAAGCCATCCATATGCGTAGTACTAACCTGGTATACAGACCAGCAAGCCATCCATATGCGTAGTACTGACCTGGTATACAGACCAGCAAGCCATCCATATGTGTAGTACTGACCTGGTATACAGACCAGCAAGCCATCCATATGTGTAGTACTGACCTGGTATACAGACCAGCAAGCCATCCATATGTGTAGTACTGACCTGGTATACAGACCAGCAAGCCATCCATATGTGTAGTACTAACCTGGTATACAGACCAGCAAGCCATCCATATGTGTAGTACTGACCAGGTATAAGGACCAGCAAGCCATCCATATGTGTAGTACTGACCTGGTATACAGACCAGCAAGCCATCCATATGTGTAGTACTGACCTGGTATACAGACCAGCAAGCCATCCATATGTGTAGTACTAACCTGGTATACAGACCAGCAAGCCATCCATATGTGTAGTACTAACCTGGTATACAGACCAGCAAGCCATCCATATGCGTAGTACTAACCTGGTATACAGACCAGCAAGCCATCTATATGCGTAGTACTGACCTGGTATAAGGACCAGCAAGCCATCCATATGTGTAGTACTAACCTGGTATACAGACCAGCAAGCCATCCATATGCGTAGTACTAACCTGGTATACAGACCAGCAAGCCATCCATATGTGTAGTACTAACCTGGTATACAGACCAGCAAGCCATCCATATGCGTAGTATTGACCTGGTATAAGGACCAGCAAGCCATCCATATGTGTAGTACTAACCTGGTATACAGACCAGCAAGCCATCCATATGTGTAGTACTGACCAGGTATAAGGACCAGCAAGCCATCCATATGTTTAGTACTGACCTGGTATAAGGACCAGCAAGCCATCCATATGTGTAGTACTGACCTGGTATAAGGACTACTAACCTGGTATACAGACCAGCAAGCCATCCATATGTGTAGTACTGACCTGGTATAAGGACCAGCAAGCCATCCATATGTGTAGTACTAACCTGGTATAAGGACCAGCAAGCCATCCATATGTGTAGTACTGACCTGGTATAAGGACCAGCAAGCCATCCATATGTGTAGTACTGACCTGGTATAAGGACTACTAACCTGGTATACAGACCAGCAAGCCATCCATATGTGTAGTACTGACCTGGTATAAGGACTACTAACCTGGTATACAGACCAGCAAGCCATCCATATGTGTAGTACTGACCTGGTATAAGGACCAGCAAGCCATCCATATGTGTAGTACTGACCTGGTATAAGGACCAGCAAGCCATCCATATGTGTAGTACTAACCTGGTATACAGACCAGCAAGCCATCCATATGTGTAGTACTGACCTCTGATATTATTAACAGACCAGCAAGCCATCCATACGTTACCTGTATAGTACTGACCTGGTATACAGATCATCAAGCCATTTGTATGTTACCTGTACAGTACTGACCTGGTATACAGACCAGCAAGCCATCCATATGTTACCTGTACTACTTGCTGGTCTGTATACGAGGTCAGTGCTAGTACTATATATATACAGTATAGTATAGTATAGTACTAGTACTGACCTCGTATACAGATCATCAAGCCATTCATATGTTAACTGCACAGTACTGACCAAGTATACAGATCATCGAGCTATGCAAATATTATTTAAAAAATGTTAGGCCCCACCTCCAACAGTCTCCAACAATCTGTTGTTGGACGCTCACATCAATTATGTATATGTACACAACTGGTTAGACACCTCAGACAATTCCAGCCATTGCCTGACAATATTAAGTCTATAACTTATGTTATAAGGTGCTGGTTCATCCGCATGCTTCCTTCAGTCAATATTAACCATGCTTAACTAGTAGAATCACTGTTTTGGATTACTGTCACTCAGAGTTTTGGATACAACCATTAGAGGGACCCATGCAGTATAGCTGGCAGCTGTCTACAGGTGCACATATCAACGTCTACAGATGCAATTCTAGAGATAAACACAAATACAATTGAAGCTGAAGTGGCCTTTTCTCTCAAACAAGAGGAGGTGCTGCCCACTTCATTGAAAGGTATAAGATAGTTAACAACCATGTCAATACTGAAGTTCTTTAGTTTGTTTAGGTACAGGAACAGGTCCAGGCCATTACCTCGTCAATTTTACAGATACAGTTCAGACTATACAAGTACAGGTATTTAGGTCTACAGCCCTACAGGAAAGTTACAGCTATGACTGTTCTGACACTGCTCCAATATTTCTTCTTACTGCAAGCAATCATAGAATCAATCAAAATTACTGCATCATACAAAAGTCACAGAAAGAACAGTTACTCCTTGTGTGGATAAAGTATACAATACCCATCTATACATCAACATGGCCTTACTTCAGTCCCTAGAGATGGCCTAGAATAGCCTTGCATTTAACGGCACCATTAAAAAAAAAAAAAAAAAAAGAAAGATGGAAGCAGCAAGGAGGTTAACCTTCTTGGAAGCAGTTATTGTGTGGTACTGTGAGCAGAAATGTGTAGCGATGAGCAGAAAAGTGTAGCGATGACACTAAAGAAGAAGAAGACTGTGAGTTATACTTTAGTACCAGTAAACAAACTGGCAAATACAAAGACATACTGAAGAATGTCTGGCACACTAATGTGTTACATTGCTTTGAGCCTATAATTAATGTTGCTGATGACACTGACATTGATCCATAATTCTAGGTTTGAAATATTCCACTGTTGGAAGAAGATGTAAAACACACTGTACAGAATGTCTTGCAAGTTTTGAGGACACTGATCAAGGACGTTGAATAAAATAATGAAGCCTGGGAATTGTTGTACTTTGGCCCTCTGTTTTGGCACTCCCTACCAATATTTGATGCAAAATGATCCAGATTGAACAGGATTAAATAAGTATTACCAGTTATTAGCTAGCAAATATAGAAGGGGGAAAATCACACAAGTACCAGCCTAAGAGTAACAGTGTAGGATTGCCTGAGGTTGGAAGGTTGAGATGGAGAGTGATGTAGAGTTCACAATCCTGACAGTGTTTCATTTATTTCATATCCAGCAGAGAAAACACAAGTTTCAACGCAAAGTTTCAAAATACTCCTGACAAGAAGTGTCCTCTAACAAAATTGTACCAACAGCAATTCCAATGTTTGAATCCAGTATTTGAATTTTTGACCAGGCACATGTGAACTGCATTTTATGGAGGCCCTTGTGATACAGTAGAACCTCATATGCATGTGATAGACTTTACGAAAGTCGCTGTACTTTTGTCGTGTCAATAAAGATTGTTGTGATAGTGCAACTTATCACCCGGTCTCATTTACAGTATTGAATGTTATTGCAACCCAGGTATATGCCATATATTACAATACTACTATAACATCTCATAGACAGATGGAGCAATTAGAACTGATTTGGTGCATATCATAATGTTATATGATACCATATCATTCTATGTACAGCCATGCACAGCACAGGTACAGGTACAGAAAATGCAAGTACATGTTGTTATCAATATTGGGTAGGCCTAGCTATATCTTCGGAGCCGAGGAGCTTACGATTGGTAGGGCAGGCATAAGCAAATAGCAAGGGTCTAGACTAGCTGCCAAGCAGCACTTATTCAGGCAACAAATACAAGAATTGCCCCATGCAGGTGCAGCCATTGGACTGTATTTTTGCAACCAATCATACACCTACTCTGTGTGGTGGGTTCTTTAACATGAATGAGGTGTGGCCCTTTTTAAACACTGGGGCCCCATTTAACATTGAATTCTTATCAGAGGGATGTACTAAAGTACTTAACAACATTTACATGTAGATACCCATTTCCATCTATGTGAAGTGAGGAAAGTAATCATTATGTCAAATGCCTTTCCCAAGGGCACAACATCAGTGACATGTCAGGGGATTAAAACCAAGGACCTCTGGGTTCTGGGTCACCAATGACACCACAGTCAGGATGACACCATGGTTCAAGTACAACGGGGCCCACGCCGGTGAGTGTAACTCCTCATAGGATACACCACCCTTCTTTTTTTTTTCTTCTCTTCTCCTGGCTGTCATACATACTGCCAAGGAGGTTGATCTGCCTTGATTCTGCCGTTCCCTGTTGTTGCTGTTGCTTTGCCTTTACAGCCGTTGCGCCGGAACAGATCATAATGCCTCGGCACAAGCCTACAGCATCTCCGCCGAGCAAGAAAAAAAGAGCAGCCTAAGAAACAAAAATACAGCTCGACAGGATCACAGACAGATGAAGAAGAAGGAAAGGATATAAAAGAAGTGCTTGAAAAAATTACTGAACAATTGAATGAAATGAAGAACATAAAAAGCCAAGTCAGCCAAGATGCTATACAAATTGTTAATCTTGCGAAAGCATGTCAACATCTCCAAGATGAAGTTGCTGATTTGAAAAAGGAGTTGAACGTAGTGTCAACAAAACAAAAAGTGTATGAAGACATGCAGGAAAAGAATGAAAATGACAAGGCAATAACACAGTATAAACAAGTGCATCTTGAGGCACAATCAAGGAGAGAAAACTTACTGTTCTTCAATGTTCATGAGCGTGTGGATGAAAAACCAAATCAGACTGAAAAATTACTATCTCAAATGCTAATCCATAACTGTAAGATTCCAGAAGAGACAGTAAAAAAGATGAAGTTTCAGCGCGTTCACTGCCTAGGAAGGGTCAACATTGGAGAGAATGCAAAGCCTCGCCCTATCATTGCCAAATTTGTGTGGTACAAAGACAGAGAAAGAGTTAGGTTGTCCGCGAAAAGCTTGAAAGGCACTGCGTTTGGAATCTCTGAAGATTTCCCCCGCCAGATCAGGGAGGTGAGGAAAAAACTGCTTCCAGTTATGCGGGCGGCGCGCAACTCTCATCCGCCGAAACTGGCAGTTCTGAGCGTGGATCAACTATTCATTGATGGCAATCTTTATGATGGCCCCGAGGCAAGGCGCCCCTATATGTGTTAAAACTCCTAATGGCCTATCAGACTACTTTAAATCAACGTGCGGCGTACGCCAAGGGTGTAACCTAAGCCCCCTTCTATTCAACCTTTTCATAAATGACCTTCCATCCGAGTTGTCTTCATCATTATGTGATCCTGTCAGTCTCGAGAATACTCCAATTAACAGTCTCCTATGGGCAGACGACCTTGTCCTCCTCTCAAAGTCAGAAAAGGGTCTTCAAGAGTGCCTAAAAAGACTGGACAGATTTTGCTCACTCTGGAAGCTAGCATTCAATAGAGACAAAACTAAAGTGATGATTTTTTCCAAAAATGGTCGAACAGCTAACAACAAAAACTCAAATTTCCAATCACAAGGACAGGTTTTAAACATTGCAAACTTCTATACCTATCTGGGGGTAGATATAACACCCTCCGGATCATTTCAGCGTGCAACAAAACAACTCAGAATAAAAGCCCTCCGGGCTTCTTTCAAACTTAGATCCCTCCTTCTATCAAACTACAACCCATCCATTCCGCTAGCCCTTGATTTATTTAATAGTTTAGTCAAACCAATTTTGCTTTATTGTAGCGAGATACTGGGAACAACAGTTCAATCACGGGATCTCATCCTTAACGGAGTAACGGAATATCCAAATGAAAACATAAGACAAATATTATCCAACATTATATCTCCGATACTAGGATCAGATGTTAATATCCGTAGAGCTAATCGTGTCGGTAAAAAATCCGACCCACCATCTAACCGTCCGGTTCTGATTCGACTCAGCAGGTACAACGATAAGTTACAGATAATATGCCATTCCAATACTTTAGCAAAACAAAACATTACGGTTATCCAACCTCCGATTTCTTACGAGGTTTCCGACCTAGAATATGTTCTTCTAAACTTCTGCAAGATACTTCTCCGCGTCCCCAAAAGTTCAGTTAACGCTGCCGTAAGGGGAGAATTGGGCATGTTCCCGCTATACATAGATACTCAGACTCAACTGGTTAAATATTGGATAAGATTGAACAGCCTTCCGAATGACAGAATAGTGAAAAAGGCATATAATGAAGCTGTAAGACTAGAACAAGACTGGGTTATACATGTACGAGATACACTCTGCAGACATGGGTTCCAAAATATTTGGCTGAACCCTACCATTAGCGCCAACTATTTTGGAAACATGTTCAAGGAGCGCCTTAAAGACGAGTTTCTATCCAGCTGGTGACAAAAAATCAAAAGTTTCAGTAAACTCGAGACATATTCAAAAATAAAATCTGAATTCCAGATTGAGAAATACTTGCTTTCGGTCCAAAACAAATCCTTCGTAGCCAATACAACAAAACTGAGAATTGCTTCACACCAGTTAGAAATTGAAAAAGGCCGTCACAATAATGTCCCAGCAAGCCAGAGACTGTGTCCAACATGCAAAGAAGGCGTAGAAGATGAATACCATTTCATGATAGAATGTCCGACTTACATAGAAGAAAGAGCTAAATTAATGCAGACGATAAAGTACAAATCACTACCAAAGACAAACAGAGAGCTATTTCATGTACTTATGTCATGTCCCGACACTGTTTCCGTTTACGTAGGTCAATACATATATACATCCATGCAGAAAAGAAACCTCATGATATCAACTTAATTTGTGAACATTGTCATAGTAATGTAATATACTAGACGATAAGATCCTCGCTGTGTCTCCTCTCCATCATATTGCTTGTATAAAATGGAGCCCGAATGCAGTATGTATAAAATCGAGCCTGAATGTAGTATGTATTAGATTCATGTTATTAGCAAATAGTCTGTAGCAACATTCTAGATTTGTTTCACATCGATGCATCATACACTATGTTCCTTCGAACATTGCATAACCTTCATCTATTGTTACTTCTACTACTAGTATATTACTAGTTGCCTTATGCATTATAACGTTACCTAAGTTTGCCATACATTGTACCCGTTTTACAATTGTTGTGCAATAAACTTTGACTATTGACTATGACTATATAAAGCGTTAATAACAAGAACTGGATTTAGAACTTTGCTTGTATGTGTTTATGTGAATGTGATGTTAACGATCTATGTTTGTTTCCTTTCGACCATGCCACAACAAGGTATACTATGTTCGGGAAGAAAATACTGTAATTATAATTATGATGTCAAATATTTGTGTATGTAGCCTATTTAGAAATGGGACAAAACATAAGGTATGATGAGCTTTAAAATAACCCTTATGTCCTTAAACGTAAGAGGAATAAATGATAAAGTGAAGAGAATGAAAATATTCAGGTGGCTGCGTAACAAGAAAATAGACATCGCCTTTTTACAAGAGACATTCTCAACAAAAGAGAGCGAAAAACAATGGACCTCAGATTGGGATGGGGAAATTCTCTTCAGCCACGGAACAGCACATGGCAAAGGTGTGATGATATTATGTAGTCCAAAAGCTGATATTTATTTCAAAGATATATTGACAGACAAGGATGGTAGATACATCATTACTAATTGTAGCTTAAATGGTACTGACATAAGTTTGATAAACATATACTCACCTAACAAAGTATCAGAGCAAGTGACTTTTTTTAGTAAAATACAGGCACTAATACAGCAACAAGCTGACGGGACAATAATTATGGGTGGAGATTGCAATCTTTCCCTCACAGAGTTAGATAAGATAGGGGGAGACCTATAGCTTTTAAGGATGGAGCAATTAAGGGACTGAAATCTATACTTAATACCTTTAACTTAAGTGATGTTTGGAGATACAAAAACCCAAACAATAGACAGTATACATGGCAGAATAATAACATAAAATGCAGATTGGACTATTGGTTTATACCTTGTAATATGCTACAACATAGTGAATGTAACATTAAAGTTGCACCGGTGCCAGATCATATGGCAGTGTCATTGTCAATTACGTCTAGCAATTATAAAAAAAGGGGACCAGGGTTTTGGAGATTTAACAATTCGCTACTACTGGACCAAAATTTTGTAAATGAAATGAATAGTCTGTTGAACGACCGTCTACCGAAAGACACACTAGATGATATTGAAGATCCGGGTCTAAGATGGGAAATGACTAAAATGGAAATCAGATCTTTCAGTATTAAGTACTCTAAGAAAAAAGCACGTGAACGTAGGAATAAAGAGAGTGAATTAGAAGAAGAATTGAATAACTTGATAAGTGAAAATGATGAATCAAACGATACCGAGAAACAATCGCTAATCTATGAGTTAACCCTCAAACCACCGTACCTTTTTTGTGACGTAGATTACCGTATGGGGTCAAAACTGACCCCAAAACGTTTTGTACAAATACAGTTTTTTGTGTGATTCTTTTTGTGATTTGTATATATGTATAGTTTCATTAATCAATGTGGGACATTCTGACATGATTAGGTGAGACTATTTCTCGCTCATTATCATAAGTTATGCAAAAGATCATGAGGACCACATTTTGCACCAATGCTATTCAGACCGGGAAGGAGGTTTTTGGTGCCCGTACCAACTTAAATGCCGTATAGCGCCTGAATGGCTTATACTAGGGCCATGAAACATGGTAACTTTTTAGAAAATGTTGAAAGCAAATATTTTCAGTGAACAAAGTATGTTCATCATTTTTCATGTTGCCATGGCAACGGAATTCTGACAGACATATTTATTACAAAATTTTCTAATTTTGTATTAAACTTTAAGTTTTAAGGGTTTCTTAGCAAATAACAGTTGTTTATCACATCTTATGAAATTCAACGTAAATTTCGTGACTCAATATTCATGATTTATGCTAATTTGATGACATCATCGGGCAAAATCCAAGATGGCGGCCGAGATTACCTAGATGACGTCATAATGTCGTCATATTACATGATAATGGCACAAAAATGTTTACAATTATTGTGGCTTACATGTTCATCATTCTCTGAAAATTTCGTGATCCTACAATAAGTAGTTTAGGTGTGGGTCGCAAAAGTTTGTTTAAAAAAATGCTGGGGTCAGTTTTGACCCCACTGGACCATGCATAAACTTTCTAGGATAACTTAATAAACAATGAGCCAATCTCGGTAAAAACGTATAAGAGGTTATAGGACATATATACAAACAAACTCCTAAAAGAAAATTTGTTTTCGACAAGAAATGCCATAATGGCACACATCGATATTCGCCTGGGGTCAGTTTTGACCCCATACGGTGGTTTGAGGGTTAAGGGAACAGTTAGATAACTTACAGAACTACAAAGCGAAAGGTACAATAATTAGAAGTAGAAGTAACTGGTATGAGTATGGAGAAAAGAGCACAAAGTACTTTTTTAACTTAGAAAAAAGAAGGTACCAGGAGAAGGTCATTTCTTTATTAACTCTGGAAGATGGAACTATGACTACTGTTCCCAATAGGATTCTAATGGAAGAAGCTAGCTATTACAAAAAGCTTTATACTTCAAACAATTGTAACCCTGAGAAAAATGAATTCAAATTCTTCTTTAAAAACCCAGAGATAAAGAAGCTAAATGACCATGAAAAAGATAAATGTGAGGGAGAGATCAAAGAAACCGAACTGAAAAAAGCCCTACAATCATTAGCTAAAAATAAAAATAAAGCTCCCGGTTGTGACGGCATTACAGTGGAGTTCTATGTAAAATTTTGGGATATGTTAAAGAAATACTTTGTAGACGCAATTGACCATGCATATAAAACAAATCTCTTACCTTCTTTTTTAAGAAGGGGAATAATAAGATTACTTCCCAAGAAAGGTTTAGATGGGACCACGCTAGATGATTGGCGCCCTATAAGCCTACTCAACGTGGACTACAAAATTATTAGTAAGGCATTGACATTGCGGTTAGAACCATTACTTCCTCATATTATACACGAAGATCAAACAGGTTTCATCAAAGGTCGGTATATTGGGGAAAACATCAGACGTATTTGGGACAGTATAGAAGAGTGTGAAGAAAACAATAAACCAGGATTGCTAATGTTCCTAGACTTTAAAAAAGCATTTGATAGTATTGAAATAGCCTTCATTATTAAAGCACCTAAGACAGTAAATATTGGAGACGACTTTATTAGATGGATTACGTTATTATACAATGATACACAAAGTTGCGTCATAAATAATGGCTATACTTCAACATGGTTCACAGTGCAGAGGGAAGTAAGACAGGGAGACCCTTTGTCCCCTACCTTATTTATCATTGGGATAGAAATGCTAGCTGCAACAGTCAGGGCTGATACGAACATTAGAGGTATTGAAATACACAATACAACACATAAACTATCAATGTACGCTGACGATATAACGTCATTGCTCGCAGATACAATATCTGCACAAAATCTGTTAGATACATTAAATGTATTTAAAAGATGTAGCGGCCTCGAATTAAATAAAAAAAACGGAGGCCCTTTGGGTAGGAAATAATAGTAATAGAGAGGATCATCCGTTACCAGTTAAGTGGCCTGAGTGCCCCATCAAGGCTCTTGGCGCTCACTTCGGATCCGACCGAGATAAGTGTTACAAAGAAGACTTTGAAAACAATTATACGAAAATGGTGAAGGCTTGTAATAATATATGGAAACAAAGAAACCTAACTTTAATAGGACGGATTTTGATTGTAAAGACTATTGGTATCTCAAAGTTAATATACATATGCTCAATCTTGCACGCTCCTCCCCATTTCTTAAAACAAGTAAATGACTATATTTTCAGATACATATGGCGAGAGAAACCACCAAAAGTAAAAATGAAAACTTTGATTGGCGAGAAATGCCAGGGCGGATTGAAAATGATGGATTTTACTTTAATGAATAAAGCCTTAAAGGCGATGTGGGCAAAAAGAATCGTAACAGATACTCGTAAGGAAAAAGAATACTTGTTTAAAAAATGGGGAGGTTTCCTCATATTCCAGTGTAATTATTCTACAAAGTTGTTAGACACTTCTCACCTGTCAATGTTTTATAAAGATGTTCTAACTGCATGGGAGGAAGTAACTAATTACGAACCAGAGACACACAGACAAATTTGTTCACAGGTACTATGGAATAATAGATTTATTATAGTAGAGGATGCTACATTATGTTACAAACTCTGGATTGATGCCGGCATTATCTATCTGAATGACTTGCTGTATTACGATGGAACATTTATTACTAATGAAGATTTACACAATCTGTATGGTTTGGATATGGACTCGTATCAAATATTGAAATACAACTGCCTTAAAGTAGCCATACCACGGAAATGGAAAAGTATTACAAGAAATAAAAGAAAATGTGATCGTTTCGAAATCATCATGTATACTGAATTCATACATCCTCATACAGCAACGTGTAAAAAAAAATATATAAAATTTTAGTAAAAAAGAAATTTGTACCCCCAAGTAGAGAGATCAATATTGTTAATGACATCGGTGAAGATAATGTTAAAAAAGCTTATAGTGTTATATTCACAACTACCAAAGAAACTAAACTGCAATACTTTCAATATAAGATTGTACACCATTTCTTGCCGACTAACAGTTGGTTAAGTAAGGTAAACCTGGTAGAGAAAGACAGTTGTAACAATTGCGATGAAAAGCATACCATAGAACATTTGTTTATTCATTGTAGATATACTATAGAATTTTGGCAACAATTTAGATATTGGTGGAAAAGCGTGACAAAGCAAGATTTACGTTTAAGCAAGAATACGATAATATATTGTGTAATAGAACCAGCATACCTTGAGTTTTGTATAATGATAGCTAAATATAGCCTATACATCTGCTTTGCTAATGACATCAAACCCAGTATCCGACATTTCCTTTTACAACTAAAATTCCGAACATACAACATGTAAGATGAAAGGTCCTTCTCTGTCTGTATCCATCCAAGTTGTGGCACTTGTCCTTTGTATGTCTTTGTAATGTTTATTGAAATAAAAATAAAAAATAAAAAAATAAAAAATGGTTCAAGTACAGAGGATCAGGTCCAGGTCCAGACCTATATATATAGCAGTACATCATATTTTGGACAGCAAGGCATGTGTACTGTAGAGGTTTCTGTGTGCAAGTTGCCATCTGCATCATGTGTATGTTCAATCTGTATACTTCCCCCCTTTTCTCCTTTGGCATAGCTGCTGTTTAATAATGATAGCAAAGGACTGTGTATTAGGCCATTGATTTTGGTAATGGCTTCTAGTAGGTCCTGGTTGGAGATGTTGGGGCCTAATAAACAGTCCTTTGCTATGATGATGATCTCTTTCCTGTCAGTTTTTCCTGCCCAATGCAACAAGAAATGCCTGTTTTGTGCCAGTCCCTGTACAGATACCCTCACCTAAGCACGCAAAATGGAAAGGGTATTGGTGACTGTTTTCAACTGGCGATTGATTTTGGTAATGGCGCAGTCATATTTGTTGTAGGCCGTTGTACAATTTCAATTCCGTAGATTTCAATTGGAACAGTCATGGTGCCCAAACGACTCATCCAGAGGTCAAGGGATATATAGGTGAGGTGAGGTGAGGTGAGAATTTTCATGCAGGCTATGATGGAACCAACTAGGGCTGGGTACCGGTACAGAAAATTCAGGTCCAGGTCCGGTTCAGGTCCAGAGGATTAGGTCCAGGTCCGGACCTGAACCTGGACCTAATTCAGTATGACTCATACCAATGGTACATTTTACAACAAAGAAATCTGTTTGGTGGAGTATTAGAATTACGCTGGCGTTTTAAAATCCTACAACGCTAACTGCACCTGTGCGATTGGCTGTAAAACTTAGCAGAAATTACTATAATCCCTATTCTACTTCACTCTTCTTATTTTCTTTCACCTGCAAGCGCCAAAACGTGTGAATGCCTGATAAAATGATCTGTAAATTCTCCAATCGGTCCAACATCCGGTCCACCTAATTTTTTCAGGTCCGGTTTTGCTGGACCGGTCCAATAAGAAAAACCGGTTTTGTACCAGTACGCTGTACCGATACCCAGCCCTAGAACCAACAGTTGACACGGATCTAAGACATCCTTTTTGGTAGCAAGATAGCAGCATTTTTCACAGGAATCCCTATCTATTTCTGAACTATCATGTGTCAAGACAGGACCATTTTGAGTGCACAGTCAGCATCTTGTAGTCTTCTTTTTGTTTCATTTCATAGAAATGGGAGTGGGTACCCAGTGGATACTGAAATTAGCCCATAGTTTATTGCCTTGTCCAGATACACATTGTGTACTATAACGCTTGTTCACCTTTATCCAAGGGTGACCTATATTCGTTATTTGTAAAAAAAGAAGCATATTTAGGGATATAATGTCGATGGACGGTGGTTTCAAACATTTTGAAAATATTGTAACTGTGAAACCACCTCCTAATACTCCTAAACGTGCTGTTTTTACGGACAACGAATAAAGGTCACCCGCCGGATAAAGGTGAACTAGCGTTACACATTGATTATCAAATTTCAACTAGTTAGATCCGCTGAGCTCCAAGTATGTTCGTATGTTCATTTCCACGTGCAGTTTGCTAGAGAATTGTGAAACAAATCTTACTGTGTGGCTTGCAGAACCAACACCCCACCACTAGGCAAAACACTGTGATTATGAAACTAAAAGTCACTTCGGAAAGTGTAGCCTCAATACCATCCGGGTAGTAATTCGCTTCTATATGTTTGCTTCTGCTACCTGTCTGGAGACCTGCAGCTTTTTTTTTTTTTGCAAACCTTTTGGTGGTGACATCAGTCAATGAGAAAATTAAGGATGGGTTCTGGAGTGCTCGGTCGAACAGGCGTTTCAACACCTGCGGACGGAGAGCGTTTTTGGTGTTGGAACGCCTGTTTCCAACGAGTGCTTGAACCCATTCCTTAATTCGCTCCTGTGTAGGGACCACTAGGGGCCCTATTCCAAAATTTGGACGATTCCAGACGTTTGAGAGATGTCAAGGTTCTAGACGGAATAACAGAGAAGCGACCGTATATAGTGTATCACAAACGTCAGAGTAAACTACTATCCAGACAGTACCCGAGCTAGGGAAAGTGTGCATTATTTGGGACATATTCACAATTTTTACGGAGGGCCCCACTGTAAAAATCTGGTACAAAGAAAATGGCCAACTTCGCTCCTTGCTATGGTGGCCATTTAGTTACTAGGGGGAGGATCATTGCATGCACCTGACTGAATAAGCCCTATATAAGAAGGGGAGGGTACTACTTCTAGTACCTGCCAAAGTATTGAGTAGCCTGATCCTGCCTTAAGCCTAGCCCATCTTTTCCTAGATCCTGGAACCCCTGTAATACACTACTAGTACTTTCCAGGTTTTAGATTTTATGTTGTCATATACTCATATGTATTGAAACTGGGAAAATATCTCAGAATCTGAACTATAGAAGCAAATATCTAAATCCAGTGCCTTAATTAACAGGCCTACAAAATCACACAATATATATTGAAGCATGCAATTGCTAGATGCAGTTCCAGTCAAATTAATAATAATAAAAAAATGCCTTACCTTATATCTGGTCCATCCTCCTACGCACGGTCCCAACGGCTAGCTGACTGCTCAGCCTATTGGGCCCTGCTATCCCAGGCCCTACCCCCAGGTATTATGATTGTCGCCACAAACTCGCTAACTCAGTAAAATACTGTTGGTCTTTCCAGGGAAGTCCGTTAGACTGCCGATCAAGTATAAATTATGCCACTCCTGGTAATGGACGCCAGGCTATACAGCTACTAGTATTACTCATTATACTACTGACTATTACTAGTATATCGATAACATCATCTGTTTCCCGACCCCAAGTTCACGTCAATCTAATCATCAAATTGAAAAACAAAACTTCAGGATTAACGTTACAAGACCTACCTGTTGAACTGGTTTCCGTGGAATAAATATGCTTGAAAGTTGGAACAGAGTTTCCAGGTCCTGGACCCTCCGAACCAGCCACCATGTTGACTGTTGTGTGACCTCCAGCTATCCGTAGGGTCACGAAAAGCGCGCCTGATTACCTATATATGATCAGCTTACCCCAAGATACGGGGCAATCATCTCCGACCTGTGTCGCTGATTGTGACACCGCACGGTACCACGGTGCTACCGTACACCGATCCCTCTCGCTGATTTTGAACCCCCAATCTACCAGATATCTCGGTGATTCTGTATGAATGGGAGTACACGCACCCACCAACTGCCCGAGCCCTTCTCTGCTCTTCTTCTTCTTGGCGTCTGAGTGAGATCATCTTTCTCCTGAGCATGGGCTCAGCATCCTTCCATCTCTGGGTTGCTGTCGGCCCTGCTCCTAGGCCTAACGTAACCTGGGCCACGCCTCCCACTATGTCCTTGTGCCTTGTCCTTACCACTTCCTTCCTGATCTCAGAGTGATCCCCGCTTCTCTCACTATCTCAACTTTACTGCTCTCCAGGGTTGTCTGCGCTCTCACTTTTGCCACCTTATACTCTTCCAGCGCTGAGGTCAGGGGTAGTTGGAGCTTTGTTGTGGTACTGTACAACCCCACACTTGTAATACATGGAGGCACCCCTAGACCAAATCTTAACCCGCAAACAAATTATTTGTCTCTGATTCATAACTCATCCCCGTTGCCTCAGACCTGCGCACCCCACATCGCATCACCCCGGTCTTCCTTCGCCATCAACAACCTTACCCTGAGCAAACACATAAAATAAGTTACCTACCCGAGAGTGCTTCACCGGGTCGAAGAAGAACAGACTCCGTCGGATCAAGGGCACGAGCACTCGGAAGAGCAAGACGCAAGCTATCCTCTCGGGTCTCCATCCCACTTAAATACACTGACTCCACCCGACCCAACACTAGAACCTAGAAATCTACTCGAGAAAACATCAAGCCCCAAATGCTTCAAATGCAAATCAAAAGGAAACAATACGTCTGAAGGTAGATGAGTCGCACGTGCGAAAACACCACGCCGACATTCCTATAGAAGCGGTGACCGAAGGAATTCTCTCCGCTGCCCTGTAGTAGCTGTCGCTTCGCATCCTTCTCCCGATGAATCAGTCGCCCACGGTCCTGCAGCTGTAACTCCGAGTGGGTAACCAAGGTGTCTGCAAATCCAATTCAGGTTGCCGGACCCCTTGCTGTTGCTATGGCGGCTGGATCTGCGCCTGCTGCTGTTGTCCACCACGTGGGCGCACCTCTTGCAACCCTGGAGCGGGTAGCCGTGGAGTTTACGACGCCATTACTACAGAAATCCAAAAAACATACGTCGTGAGACCACAGAATACAACTCTCACCTCCTATGCTACCCGCCCGAGCGAGCCTCCACCAGGTCGGAGAAGAACAGACTCCGTTGGATCAAGGACACAGGCACTCGGAAGGGCCAGGCCGAAAGCTGTCCACTCGGGCACCCATCCCCGTAAACGCGTAACAAAGACTTAAGGTAGCAGAACACAGTTTTTCGCCTATGGGGATTTACATGGTTAAGGACCCCAAAGTGAGGTGGTTCGACGACTCAAAAAATATATCAGGGTGCAAAAGTAATTAACAAGAATTCGATATGTTGGAGTTGAGGGTATAATCTACAACATATGTGAAAATGAGGTGAAGTTTGCCTGCTCGTTTTCCCAGAAAGAACACTTTGAAATGACCCCCAGCGGAGGTCACCATACTGCAGCCGACACACGGAAGTAGCGGGAACCGGATTCGTGCGCGAAATTCTACCCAGCCAAACAAACATCGTTACCCAACTCATACAGCCTCAAAACTTACGCATCCCTCTACTATTCACCACAGTTTCCGACTCGCTGACGTGCTAAGAAAAATTTCTATGGCTTTTCAAGAACTGCGACGACCTATTTTGTGCCCGATCTACTTATGTCCACGGGGGTCGCCCATAAATACTGTGTTATGCGACCTTAAGCAAACTTGACCTTGGATTTTTTTCCGCTCATACAATAAAACTAGTCAAGATATAAAACCGTACCAAGTTTTAGAGCAGAAATCCGATTGGTTCCTGAGATATGGCCAACTTTGCACTTCGACGCCTAGCACAGGTGTCGGCCCCGTACAAGGGCTATCTGTGGGGCCGCTAATTGGTCTCATTATCTCAACAAATCAAATATTCTGGTTGACTTTTTCTGCTACAAAGAGCTTGTTAGACCTTATTCTAACGTTCTGAGTGATTGGGGTTGGGGGTTAGTCTTTTTTTCGGCGGAAAAAGGGGGGGGGGGGTAGAGCGGGTATTGGCTCACACTAAGTCCTATACTTAAGCATAGGGCGCGGTCTTGGTGGCCGTTGCCATGGTAACGGCGGGTCTGACGGTAACAAAAATGTTATAGTTCAAGTCAGCCCACGTCAGTACCTAACAAATCAGTCAAATTCAATGCCGTTGTCCGTCCCTGGGGAATTACCACTGTGACCCACCCTCAACAGAAACCCCCACTAAACGGAAACAAGCCCCAAAAGCTTCAAATGCAAATGACAACACGTGCAAAAACTCCCGCCAAAATTCCAGCAGACAATCGAACGGAAAAACACGCTCGACTGTACCAAGTCTGAAGAGCACCAAAATAACCAAAAAAATAAAACAAAACATTCCCCAAAATGTTCCAACATGACACTCAGTCCAAAGATAACGCGGTGCTCAAGAAAAATTCCGAAAACCCGCCGGAAACGCACAACACTACCACAAAAATACTGGTGCCCTCTACCCAAGAAAAAAACGAGACCAAACCGACTATCTGGAACTCCGCGCCCGCACTGCGTTCTGTACCACACCCAAACTCGCCGCCAAGCCTTTCCTCTGCAACGTGAACCTCTCAAGTAGCTCTTGCCGTCAGGACCGCTCTCCACAACCCCTGGCCTGTGCCGGGGCTAACGTCCCTCCCAAAGACGGTAACCGCTCCACGTTGACAACATCGGCAGAGACACACACCATGCTGCAGGCGGCGCGGATGTTTCCAAAGACTGCACAGTCAGGTTATGTGTCACTTCACTCCTTATATAGTATTGGGATTACGTCATTGCGGATTGATCCAATTGTAGCGCAGTGTGAATAGTTTGTAGAAGACAGAGGTGTCCAATATCATTTTGAGCCTTTGTTCCAATAGCATTGCTATTTGGCCTTAAACCTTTGTGGGCCCGTCTAGAGAGTGGCACTGAACAACAGTTTCGGAGTCAACGTTTATCTTAACTGAAATGCCTACACTTCCAACAGTCAATCAAACCTTTTAGGATTATGTACAGATTATCAGTATTATTCTAGCTTTCTTGTTATTCTTTGGTATACAACATACTTCCATGTCTGCTGAATTAGACTGCCCAGTGCTTCATATCGCTATACAGTATCCATGCAGTAGACTTGTAAGTGTTAAGAAAGACAGGGACAGAATGGCACATAAGTCATGGTTACACGATCAACCTTTCAACATTCCTGCATAAATTATGCGTGATTTATCAAAATTTTAGAAATAAGAAGACCGGTATCGATTGTCGTTTTGATGAAACATTTATCAAATTCTCTTACTGACTATATATTTCTCACAGTTTGGCATCCACGCGTCAAAGAGGACACCTAGCGGTGCTTGTACCTGTTGCATATCTATTTATCAGATTTTACGTGGCTCAAAGAGGACACCTGCGATTTTACCAAGTACTGCACTCGTACGCGTTCGACGTACGGTTGCAAATGAGAGTAGGAGAAGAGGACAGAGCAGGGAAGAGTACAACAAAGTGGTGAAAAGTAGAGTTTAAAATCATTGATAAATAATTTCCGAATACAAATTAGTAACTTTAGCCGAAGAGTTTCTAGGCTTTTCTATGATAAAGCAAACAAATGAAAGCAAAATAAACCCAGAAAGGTTTCTATAACCGATCATCTTGTTTTAAAGCAATCAAAGATCGACCTAGTGCACTAGCGTGCCCTAAGAATCATTTTTGGACCGCAATATAAGTGTTATAACGAAGCCCTAACATACTTATGTCTCCCCTCCTTAGAAAACAGGAGGAAAAACCTTAGCCTTAATTTTGCCAAAACCTTACTTAATACTCCTATCTTTAGAAGCTAGTTACCCCTATCCCGTTCGAAAATCCATGCTAGAAACCTAAAATGGGCGAACTAACTTTGTATTTCATTGCCATAAACTAAACCGCCAAAAAAAAACCAGCCCCCTCCCATATTTACGCAACTTTTGAATACAATTACATCTCCCATATCTATTTATTAACTACATGTATTGCAGCCTTGTTTCGCTACTTTGTATCATAAGAAGGTTTTGTAGTTGTTATTTTATTCCTTGTATGATAACGTGCGCAATTCAGCGTCTTCTGTACAGCACAACAGAAGACGCTACAATGTATTCTAGTGTTCTTGCATGGAATCAATAAATCAATTTTTTTTTTTTTAAATTACAATGTTATTAGTTTCCATGATCTAAACAAATCAGTCCACATCGAGGACTATCCTGTTTGGTCCGGGGTTCACTGTATGGTTCAAAATTGCCTCCTAGCTGTTCGAGGCATTGTTGCATCAATAAAATGAAAAATATATATGGTCTTGTGCAATGGGTCTGATATTGTGTTGGGACGCTGGCTATATAGCTACTTCCAAATGACCTGTCCTACCTATAAGTGATGACTTTATGGCTTGGGGCAACCCGAGTGTTGATACTGAAACTGGAGTCTTACAATGTCTTCCCTTCGGCGGTATAGTAGTAAAATCATTCTTCATCCATAGATAAAAGAAAGATACATATATCCCAGGTCACGTGGAACATAACTGCACGAACATACAGAAGGACATTAACAGACCGACACAGGGCGTTACATAAGTAACATTGTACAGTGGAAGTGCTTTTCGTTATTAGGCTTAAAATCATTATATCGCACAGTTGTCTCAATTGCATTTAAAATCACAATATTTTGTTTTCGAGTTATCAAAGAAGTCACTATTAGATGGTACTTCACACGACTTTGAAAGAAAGAAGCATTTCATAACCTACATTCCATAGTCAGAGAGAGAGCTAGCGGGTTTCTACAACAGTGTGTCTGCCCCCCAATGCGGCTCGTATTGTGCGTTCCTTAAAGGTTTACTACGTAATATTTGAACAAAACAAAAAGCAGATTTCCCTACTTTTTCTTTACATTGTTAGTTCAATCAACCCTATAGCATTGCATACCAATATTTAGGGAGAGACGCTGCGACATCACTGCACCAAATAAGCATGTATAAAAATTCCAACAAACAGATGGGTTCAGGCCTGGTCACTGCCTGGCTGGTGTTCCTTATCCAGTGGGGGGCCAGTTGACAGTTTCCTTTGAGAACAGTAGGTTAGTTTTCTGTACAAGGTTTCTTGCAGTTTTGAAGGGAATATGACCTCAGCTTGTTGATACCCTACAAAATAGACTATATAGTTCATGATTATATGTTACTAGTATTTTAGAATGATTAGATATGGGTGTTTCCAAAGAAGAAGATCTCCATTGTGTTCTTTATCTGCAGTCTGCCATGCATGTGCTAACTGATTACCCCACCCCGGGGGACCTACCGTGGGGACCTACCGGTAGCAAGCTGTTTTACAAACAGGAGGGTCTAACCAACTTGGTCTAACTAGGGAGGTCAACAGGTTACAGTGGGCCTAGAGCAGAATGTTTTGTAGGCTAATCCTTTACGTTGCAAACGTGAAAAAATGACACAAAAGTGTCAAAAACTGTCAAAAAGTGGTAGTAAATCTGAAATTTCTTAGTTCTAGAATATTTCAAATTTGAGCGCAAAAAACTACGTAGTAGCATAAGACGACAACATTGCTGTACGGCTAAGATCCCTTAAAAGAGTCTTCGGAGGTTAAGCCTTAACTGTCTTGAACAATGTTCTAAGTATGTTGTTGTTGTATAGCGTGACAAGTCCCCTGGACGCGATCTCAAAACAGTTTAGATTGGCTGAAATACCTGCAGTTCTCGAGTCTTTCAATAGGGGGCTGTACGTATTGATCTATTTGTCTACACAATTTCGTCCTTACATCACGAGATATCTGCCACTCAAATATCAGGACCATAGCGCGTTCAGGTCAAAAGATACAAAAACCGGAAGGTCTAATATAGTACCAAGGTCACACACCAGGGGGCCAAAAATCGGCCTTGACCTTTGTCTTCCCAACCTATATCCACTTACTAAATATCATTACAATCCATCAAGAGGTTCTGAAGTTATGCTGGCCATTAAATATCTGGAAACAAAAACACACACAAACAAACAAACAAACAATATCTCCATTTTTCATGGAATTTACACAGGAAATAGAAATGGAAATAGCTTTAGATCAAGTAATCAAAACGCGACAAAAAATACACAAATTTGTACTTCTGGGTCACGGTATAATAAACTTGTCAATGAACAGCCGCTTGTTGTACTTTGAACTTTGCCCTTAGAGTCAGATTTTAATTAAAGCGCTTCTTAAAGGGGCTGGACAAAATCGGATTCTCTTGCAAAATCGAAGGTTAAAGTCGACGCATAGCAGCAGTATGGCAGGTTTGTACTTATTGCAGATACTTCATGTTTTATGATTATCAATTGTCTCGACATATTGCTTGGAATTTGACACTAAATATCTGGTTCTAATTCAACATACAGGGAGGACGAAGGTCGGTATGCTAAACAACGACTCTCCATCGCACTATGCGGCATGTTTTAAAGTCTTTTTAACTGCTCTTGAGACGACCAAGGACTCTACTACTTTAAGGTGTGTCTGACCTAATTAAGGCTCCAACCAGCATGAATCGAAGTGCTACAGTTAAACAGCTGTATCTTTAGTTTGGTTTGGAGAAAAAACATGAGATTTTGCACACATATGAACAAGATGTATTTGCTTCCGACTGTGCTTCCGACAGCGCGAAAGGTTTAAGAACCACATGAATGCATTTCTTATCCAAGTATGTTGTTCAAATCTATGTGTAAAAAATTCAGTCATAAAAATTTGACCACTCTCAGGCAACTAGCGATGGAGCGCCATGAGTTTGAGCGCAAGAAAAAGCGTACCGTGTTGGGGCACCTCCCGTTACAAACATTTCGTCCTACGCGCGCTGTAACTAATGTTGACCCCCCTAGTTAGGCACTGGTGAGAATTCAAACAAGAATCAATCATCAACGGTTATTGGTCGGGATCTCCGGTGAGTTCCGGGTGCGTGACGTCATGACTCGCTTGTGAAACAAAATCTCCGGGTAGGCTCAGGCAGACTCGGGTTTCGTCGGTGAAGAAACAAAATGGCTGAAACCCAGCGCGGGCATGCAGATTCCCAGGTTTTCAAAAGCGCTCGCACGGGAAAAATATCAACTCCTGACATGCCTTGAATAGTGTTCAACTAACTATATAAAGAAATGACCAAAAAATGGATTTTTTGTTTTCAGTTTGAAGCGCAAATAACTGCCTAGTAGACCTTTAATTACATAACAATACCTATTCAAAAGATTTCCAGGTATCTGCAATTCCGAGGGGTGCTTACCTAGTAAGCATTTGCACAAACCTTATGAAACTCGTACAAATCTTACGTGATACGGACGAATCGCTATGCGAAAATGCACGAATCTTATGAAAACCGCAGTAATCACTACAGAGTATCCTAAAATGAACAAACCTTATGTGATTCGCACAAATTACTACTAGTATGTGACATACACGAATCTTACATAATAAGCACGAACCTTGTGAAAATCAGCCGACCACTGCCGGGGTCGCTTGACTGATGGAGCAGGATATTCAAGATGGCGGGCTTGATCTTCGGCGAAGGCAAAATATGATCTGACACGTCGCAATGAAGCTTAAGTGTAGCTCACAGGCTATCAAATACGTCTTTGAGATAGCCATTGTCCATTCCATGGTTTGGGATAAAAATATCATGGGTAGAAATACTAGAAACACTCAGAAACATACCTTCTCCAACATGGCGGTGAGGTGGTTTGCATAAGGTTTGTGCGTATCACAGAAGATCTGTGCGTATCACATGAGGTTCGCATAGTGATTCATGTGTATCACATAAGATTTGTTCGAATTTCATCAGCTAAGGCACCCAGGTGTTACCACTATCGTACAAAATGCACATCAGTGTTTTTTTTAGCCCAAATGCCTGCTATACAATAGCCACATTCAACTTTTAAAGTTGTGTATCCATTGATACACTGTTTTTGTAGAAAGATTCATACCCATATGTATTTCGCTAAAGCCTATACTTGTGTAGCCTCCTTTGTGTGTTGTGCAGGATAGATGTATAGCGTACAGACTCGATACTTCAGAGTCTTCCGGATCAGCTTTGTTAACAAACACACCACAAAAATCAGATGACAACAGTGAATAATGTTCTATTCCCCCGCTCTAAATGTACTTGCCGTACAGCATGGCTTTTGTTAGCATGTTAAAACTCCAAATTGCACCATTCCATAGTTTCATCATTTTGGACACGTAGAAAGATCAAGTGACTGCATCACTAGTAACACCATCACCAAACTGAAAGCGTCAGGCAACAGGGGTCGTGGTAGACCGAGAAAAACTTATTAGATGGAGTGTGTTAGGAGGGACATGAAGGTGTGCGGTCTCACAGGGCCGGGGTTGACCCACTGGACAGAGCGGCTCAGCCGCATGGAAGAGCAGTGTGAAGACTAGCTGACTGCTGCCTACCCCTGCTGCCCTGCATCAGGAAACAGAGCAGCAGTATAATCAAACAATGGATAGTGAGTGAAATTAAAAATACCGCCCAAACTGAAAACACCCTATCTGGTATTACACTCATCAGGTACCCAGTTTTTTTTTTCTCGTAAGGCCACAGCAAGTAAATTTTATGGATGACATCCTCTGCAGACTGCAGAAAAAAAAACAAGATAGGTGGAAAAAACAACAACTACATTTTCAAAAATTGGCACCATTCAGTTTCAGTTCAGTGATGAATGTTGTAACAAGAACTAAGGGGACAAACCATGGTATCAGAGCTAGCTCTCATCAATGACTGCAAGTTTACATTAGACATATGGGATACACAATGTAGTGGACTGCATTGTGAAACAAAGAATGTTACGACATCATCATTGTTGCAACCATTGATACATTTGCTTCCGGCGGTGGATTTGTTATCCTACCTGCTGAAATTGGACAAATTTCTTGTCGGGATAAGCATTTGGTCTCTCTTCCAAGGAAGAAATTATGCATGTTTTATGTTATCCCGGACAGAAAAGGTGTCGCGAGGCGTATCTATTGACTGACAAGCCCCGTGCGGGCGGATAAAGCGTTCCCACCACGGCACGGCCATTTGTACTGATATGTGGCGAGAACGTTTGGGCAAGAGACACGGGGTCATGTCAGAATTTCAATGAGTTCCAAGTCGCAAGCCCAAAATGGAAGTTATATTTTTATGTCTTGTTTTCCAAGCGATGTAATGTAGGGTAGGTCGCAGGTGCTAGTTAGCAGATTCATGCCATTTGTACTGATAGGTTACTAAAACGATTGGGTAAGAGAAAAGGGGTCATCTGAAAAGTTCCATGAGTTCCAAGTCGCAAGCCCAAAATGGAAGTTATACTTTTATGTACCTGTGGAGGAGCATCCCGTAACGACACCAGCCATCACATTTTGGAGGTGTTCGCTGGGGATGTGAAGATCATTTATGTGGATCTCACCAATGACGGCGTTGATGTGGTCAACGTTATTGTTTTATGTGTTATTTTATTGATATTTTGATGCAACAGTCGATTTTAGCCCAGTCAATATAAGTCTTTATCTTCAAAAGACAATGAAAGGTATTTGCTTTGTCCATGGAAATGAATGGACAGGACAGTTTGTGTCATGTGCACAAACAAGAAAGGATGGATGATAGAATACTTTTAAAATACAGCTACTGCCTATATCACTTTTTTCGGCGCACCTTCCTATGTGACGGTCTCCATGCTTTCTCCCAAAAAGCGTAAGCAGGCCTTCTTCATCTCCCGTAAATCGTAGAGACACGGTTTCATTTTACACAGTTTGTAGCAGGCCATAACGTACACATACATTCCATTCCATAGTAAAAACCACAAACCCTTTGTCTTCGCATTATATTCTACAACTTCTCAATGCATTTCACAGATAACATTGACCACCTACTGCCAAGATTCCAAGTAACTTGCCTTTTAGATTCTTAATGACATACAAAAGTCTCCAATAATGTCGGCCTGACGTAGAAAACGCTCATCCTGACATGCACCTCACAGTTTCATATTTAAAACCAACAACATCCTCTCAACACCTCGCCTTCTCACTTCCACTTACAAGTGACGCTCTGTGGACGACACATAACTAAAGCTAGCCAATGACACGTCTACATATAAACCCTCCACCACCGCACCATCACCCATTTCACGAAGGTTGAGTTCTGCGAACGCTTGTTTAGTTTGTTTAGGTACAGGTACAGTACACAGATGTTTAGGTCCGGACCTGTACTTAAACATTTTTTAAGTACAATACAGGTACGGGTATTTAGGTACACAGCCCTACAAGAAATTCATTCCTGTATTCAAGACAAGAACTGGTGTGATAAAAGTGACACTAGTGTGGTAGACTGGCATCACCAACAAAGTTGGTAACCACACTCATGGCTTCCATATTGGTGTCACTTTTACAAATATCCAATAAGTCCTGGGTACTTCGCATGTGTCACTTCTATAAGTACAATTATTATTAGGCTACAACACAGCATATTTGGGTACTAGTACTTATCAGTTAGGTCCAGGTTTAGGTCTGGACCTGGTCATCACCTGTATTCTGTACCAGTACCCACCCCTAGCCAGGACCAAAGTCAAGAGCATTCAAACTTTACCTCATGGGTGGCAAAAATCTCTTAACCCTATTCAGACCGGGGGGGGGGGGGCTTTTGAGGCCCGCGCTAACTTCGATGTCCTATAACACCAGAACGGCTTACGCTAGAGCCACCAAATTTGATGAGTTTTCCTAGAATATTGTTGGCAAAAATTTTACGAAGTTTGACAAATTTTCCATTTTTTCTTGTTGCCATGGCAACCGTTTGTTGACAGGCAGTTTTGCCAAAAATCACTATTTTTGGTTCTAACTATGTATTTTTCACATTTATTTGCTATATTACTGCGATGTTGTTACATAAATAAAATCTTATATTATTCAGCATATCTTTCATAATTATATATGCATAAATTATGCTAATTTCATGACGTCATCAGCCCAAAATCCAAGATGGCGGACCGAATGGCTAGATCAATAATAACAAGCTAATTATCCCTTAAAATGTGTAACTACCTGGTATTTTTTCATCAAAAACCATCTAAATTAATGAATTTAGTCTATTTCCATTGCCCTTTGTGATTATTTGTTGCAAAAAAAGTATTTTTAAAAATTCAAGGTGGTGGATATAATATGGCGGAGCCCACCTCGTATCTTAGATGTGCATGACGTCATTTTATGACGTCATATTGACGTCATTGATGTTGCTATTGGCAACGCAAGTCGTAATAAACATTATTATTCTGTAATCTGCACTTGTTGTTACATTTTTGTAGCATAACTTGAAGTTTTCTGAGAATACCCATTTTTCATGGGTTTGGCCAATGTAATCAAATTGATGACGTCATAATTACGTCATATTACGTCAACGTAACGTCAAACGTCACATACTTGTCAGATATTATGTCGAAATTATGTCCTGAAAATTTGGTGGCCCTACGGCACGTCGTTTTAGAGTTATAGGACTTAGAAGTGGAGGGCCTCAGAAGCCCCCCCCCCCGGTCCAGGGATGACCAAAAAAGCCCGGTCTGAATAGGGTTAACACTGCCAACTGCATTTCACATCACTGCCAACATAGATGTTGGGACAGCCTTACACAACAACATGAAGTACCACAGCTTTATGGCCTATGCAAATTAGGAGGGTCACACATTCCTTCTCAAGAATAGAGGATGAATGTCACTTTGTAGTAGAGTGCAGACGAAACCTATTTCCTTATTTCATACACCTAAGTGCTGTAGAAAAATTCATATTCCTAATGCAAATAGACAAACCATCGATCGTAAAACACTGTTTGAATCTCTCATGTATTGCAATTAGCCCACGGGCAAGAATTTGCAATAAACAATTTATCTTCACTATGAGTATGACAGAAAAGCCAGGAGAAGTTGAATGTATCCAACTTCACTTTGTATCAGTTAGCTGAATCTTTTCAACAAGTCTTGTACTGACCTGTTCTTAGCCCGGTGTGGCAAAAATGTGCAATAATGGTCTTCGTTCATCAATAATAATTTCAACCGCACGACTCGGGGCCTGTTGTAGAATTTCCTTGGGCATTTAGGGGACATGTTGGCTCTAGGCTAGAGTAGAGGAGTTGGTCTGTTGGCTGTTGTATTTGTAGCAGTTTTGCGGTTTTACACTTCAAGTATTCTTTTTTATATCTATGACCAGTATGACGTTATATCTGTATACTGTAAATGCAAAAATGTTCGCGGTGGATTAATGTTCGCCGTTTTCCTGGTGACCACTTCACCTTGAACTTAAAACCACCGCGAACATTTTTCTATAATGGTATTAGACTGTGTCCTTTTTCCCGCTACCGCGAAATTAAATCCCGACAAACTTAAATGCATTTACAGTATTTCAGTAACTCAAATCATTGACAGCTAGGTGGTTCTGTCAAATTGATAGAAATTGTATGATGAAAGACTGAGAATTCAAAATCCATTCTTTTCAAAATGATGGAAAATCTGGTCAATGATCGGTAAGATAAAACCACCTAGATCAGACCAAGAAGGTTAAAATACCTCCTTGATAAAAAAAAAAAATAATGTTTTGGCCATGGGAACCAGCCAAGGCAGTGCTAATTACCTTATGCAAAGTCAGGCATACAGCTGTGAACTACCCCAGCCAAAGCTTCCTTTGTTTAACACTTTCTTTGATGCTGGGTGGTAATGAGATTATGAGATTATAATCTAAATCCCTCTAGGCTTAATGTAAATGAGCTTGTCTCTTGCACAACTACAAATACGTACAAGTATGAATTTGTCCCCAAGGGTCTGTGGACAAACAGTTTCACTTTGAGCTAGTTTGAACATCTCATTCAATCTTCAAACAAATAGTTTAAAGCAAACACTGAGTCTGTACATGAAAATTTTAACAGGTGTAAGTTACTCCTAGAAGTAGAGAAGTAGGGCAGAGAGCCATTCATTTTGTCAAAACAATAATTTTACAACATAACAGCTGGGACTTACCAAGGAGGTTATACCATGTGAATTCTTCCACCACTACTTCATCAAGTTCATGCTCCACAAAGGTGCTGTGGTCGAGAAGTACAGGTCCATGTGTGCAGTCCGCTCTGCCATCTACAAATAAAGCAAAATTGAGAAACAGGTACTTATATAAACCACCTTTAATCAAGGTGGTTAAAAATCTTTGTAACCTCATCAAACAGGCCTTGCTTTAATCAATGATACAACAGTTTATAATTTGTGACTCTGGAGAAATTATTAGCCATGGTCTATATTTGTTCATGTTATACATATACTTATCCCATTCCCCCTTATTATGATGGACGTCTGTTATCCCAAGTGCACGAGTGCCACGGTGACTGAGTAAGGCAATATCATACTCTCCAAGCAGAGGTTAGGCTTCGGCTGTTTTTAAAAACGTTTTGTTAGTTGTTTTTATCGGGCTTTCTATTTTGAATGGTATCTTGTATTGTCAAAATCTAATAATACAAGATACAATAAAAAATAGAAAGCCCGATAAAAACAACTAAAAAACCGTTTAAAAAAACAGCCGGAGCCTAACCTCTACTTGACTTGGAGATAGAGTAGGTCCTCAGACAACAGCTCCCCGGGGGTCCTCGGGCGCGGCGGGCACTCGTCTTGCCCGCCAAACCAGCTGGCGCTGGCTGGGGCCGGGTACAAAATTTGTTGACAGGCGAAGAGCAACTTATATAACGCCCTTGCTTAAAAACTTACTGTGTTGTGACACTTGATTGCCATTAAAATAACATCAAATCGCGCGTTGTACCCACCTTCTGTATCCAATTTGTTGTTGTTTCCGTTTGAGATCTCTCTCCAACTTGGGTCCAAGGCCGAAACTTGCTCTCTCAGATAAGCTGCCATCGGACGGTCCACGCCTGGAGAATCTCTACTGATAAATAGGAACAGGGCTATCTTTAGAGAACCTAGCTAGACAAGACATGAGTTTTTGAGGTACTTTCAAGAGGAATAATAAGATCTCTCACTTGATCTCTCACACAGCTGACCCACTCGCGAGTTCGTGTAATCCGCGCTCGCATCATGTGATTGGAAGGGCCTATATAAAACAAAGGGGATGAGAAAACAATCCCTCAAAATATCATTCACAGTAAGATGTAAGGTGTAAATGATCTAAATGATCATACCTGTAATTGCAGTTATGATCAAATATAAGATTGATTGCTATTATTTCCTGACAACATAATAATAACGTTTATTAAAGTTTATTGAAGAATAATATTGAAGATGAATGGTTTCTTCCTTAGGGGGAACGAGATCGGCAGCTCTCGATCCCGGGTTACAGTAGGTCATTCATACCATAACGTCCTTGCTTTATGTGGTTTATAGGCCATGTACAGTAGCCTCTATCAGGCTCCGCTGATCAGTGTTCTAATAGTAGAAATTGGACAAATAGAGTCAAAAGTACGCAAGGGGAGTCCTCCGGCCAGAGGAGTTATATCCTCATCGTGCTATGGCCGGTCCCGTCTAATCTCCAAGCAGATCCTACAGTGCCATAAGATAATTTTAAAGCTGACCAAGGAGTGTAGCCGGCCAAGGGAGTCAAACGGAAGTTTGATACTATACATTACGCACCGTGGATCTGGTTCGAGATTAGGTCCCCTCGCGTACTATTGACTCTATTTGTCAACTACATGCATTAGACCACCGATCCGCAGAGCCTGGTAGAGGTAATACTGTAATAATTATAGGGCTGCTGGCATCAACGTGCGCACTGTAAATCGTACAAAGCAGCTTCAAAATGAGCAAATAAAATTTCCGTAGGCCACGCATTAACATCATGGGTGATATTCTCTGTTTTATAGCCCTCACTGATGCCATGCGAATAAAAAAACGTTTGCCCTCCTAAAAAAGTTGCCTTCATTATTTGTGTATTGATACCAGTAAGCTTATAACATAGAAGGTTTTAAAAGACCTGTACAACAGGATATGCTATGAAAAAATATTTAGAACTAGACAATTTTGATGTACGCTCCGCAATCAGCTAAATTAAAAGTAGCGCCCACCCCCTGGAAATAGAGAAGGGGCGGTACAAGAAGTTACCTGCTTTCGCTCTTTGTGAAAGAACTTGTATTTACTTAGCCTCCATAGCAGGCTCTTTATGGACTTTTTTGGCACTTTTGCTGGCCATTTCTTTTTGTACTGGGTCGCTGATTGCTGGCCTCTCTCATAGCCGTCCATTTAAAATGTGCCAAAAAAAGTCCATAGAGAGCCTGCTATGGAGGCTAGTATTTACTAGTCCTGTACGTCAAACACTGTGAAAGACGAAACACAACTTATTTCAAACTGTTCTTTCTACTATCACGAAAGAAAAGGACTTTTGAAAAAGGCCACTAAACTCCTACCCAATTCGCCTGTGTTTTACAGACTAAAGGAAAACTACCTTCCTCCTAACATCACAGAACCCACACATCATAGAAAAGGTGTGGTCCTCCGTGTCCCACTGTCTCAGGAAAAGAAGTAAACCCCAACAAGTTACAGTTTAGAGTTAGCTATTACTAGCGTTAGACTCTAGAGTAGACCTATTCCATACTGTTCTACACTATCTGTTTGTTTGTCCCTTTCATGCTACACATGTGTACCTGCAAGTAGTCATCGGACAAGAATTTGCAATAAACTATTATCATTATAATAATATGTTTACTGTAAGTTCTTGCCCGAGAGCTAGTTGCAAGTGACACAAATGGCGTATACAGACAATGTTAAACAATATAGTAAGCAACTATATTGAATAATTCTATATTCTAACGCTAAAATGTATCTTATTGGGTTTGACGTCAGTTTTGAGACAGCAGAAGACGTATGGACATAGCCTCAATAGCAGACTCTCTTAGGCCTTTTTTTAATATACACTTTTGCTGGCCATTTCTTTTTGTACTGGGTCGCTGATTGCTGGCCTTATCTGACTGCCGTCCTTAGTCAGCGACCCAGCACAAAAAGAAATGGCCAACAAACGTGTATTATGAGCAAAAAAGACCTCAGAGAGCCTGCTAGGGAGGCTAAAATGAACCCACCTAAAATATGTGGGTTTTGTGATGTTAAGAGGAGGGTACTAGTAGTTTTCTTTCTGTCTATAAGCGTAGAAAGATTAGGATGGAATTTAGTGACTTCTAGATCTTTGAACAGCTTTTTTTCTTTGTTGATCGTAGAAGGGACATGTCGTCTTCTACCATATACAACATATAGTATTTAGAAGTCATTTCGCACACATTTAACTTCTTTGCCCTTATTCTTTTTCAAGGAGGTGGGCACTAATTCTAACAGCGTAGATCGGATTCATCTAGTTCTAGATATTTTTCATAGTATATGCTATCTTATAAGACTTATAAAACCTTAACTTACCCGAATCTAAACTCAAATTATGACAGAAGGTTTGGGTATACTTGTGAACGGATGTACATAGTTTTACGTGCTTTGGGTAACAGTTGTTTTGTTTTTTTTGCTAGGGATCTGCCTGAAAAAGTTATATTCAGGCCTAAATAGCAATAGGAATGAACCATTTCCAACTTTTCTTGCCCAAATGAGAATGTTTGTTTCGGAAAGTAATGGCCGTATTTGTGAAGATAATGACTTTTGTTTTCTTTAAGTTAACATCAAGTTTCCATTTTATACAAAAGTTTCTTATCATTATCATCTCAGTGGTATAGGAGGTTGAACATATTACCAAACATATTGAATACCGTTACATTAGATTCATCATTTCTTTTTTTCAAATTTTCTTCTTTGTCCTGTTGGTAAAGATACCAAAGATTAGATTCCATCATAACTCCACTCACCTGCAGCTGATTGCAGTGCTGTCGCCTTCATGGCCGGGGAGGTCACTGACGTCTTCAACTGTCGGACAACCGGATGTTTCGTACTCTCCAAGCGGAGGTTAGGCTATTTTGTGACGTTTTCTTAGTTGTTTTTATCGGGCTTTGTATTCTGCCATGTTTTCTGCAAGTCCGCAAGCCAAATAGGTTTTGACCATACAAGATACAATACAAAATAGAAAGCCCGATAAAAACGACTAAAAAACGTTAAAAAAAAGAACCAGCAGGAGCCTAACCTCTGCTTGGAGAGTAATATTTTGACCCTCATCCGGATACATCCTCTCGCTGTCGGGTCCAGCAGTGGTGGCCAATCCGCTACTCGTCCGCTCCTCCCGGCTTCCAGCCTACTTCCTCTCTCCTAAAACATGAAGCAGCCCCCGTTGCCACTTCCCCGGCTATTCTGCGCACTGCATCCTCCCTAGCTCTTCCTCTTATTAATCTCAGCACTGTCAATAACTTCCACGCTGACTAGGCTGGATGCCTCTACAGTCTATACCCCACTTCTTGCGGGAATAACCAGGCCTGACATCCTTTCTCTTTACAACACTGTACATAGTAGATCCTGGTACTGTACTAGCTCTCTTTTCTCTCGTGTGCTTCTTCACATCTTTTCCTCCCACGGCACAGTAAGCTCAATCAGTATGATATTCTATCTCTCCTCTGACCAGAAAATTGACGTTGACATTAGTAAGTGTTTTGCAAAGTATGTATTCCTATCTACGTCATATATTTGCTCTTTTTGCAGCTGCTTTGTACGATCTAAAGCACGGTTGATATTGATGCGCGCGCGGATGTTATCCATATAATGAAACTAGAGTTCCACGAAATCATACCTTTGCCAAATGAACCAGGTTTGTTATGTAGATAAATGTCTTTAGACATAAATATGCTACTCATTACATATAATTTAATTGTTATTTGATAAAGTCACACAAACTCTTATCGACTAGGTTTCGGCAACCTCATACCTCCATGAAATTTTAAGTGCTTCTGTAAATGTTATGCACATGACTTACTAGGGGGCCCAAAATCTAATCATCTAGTCTTGGTGCGGACAATACCAGCCAGTACTGACGTAATATCATAAATATCAAAGATTTCAGGCAAGAAACAGTCCCTTGAGACTTGCAAAATCTAACAGGCGTCAGGGCAACCCTACAGAGGTGGAGTAGAGATACAATTTTAATGTGGGAATCTCATACTCTTTATTTATACGCCTCTCGGAGTCTGTTTACTTTAACTTCCTCTCCCTCCCTCACTCCCACTTTGTATGATAGGGGTCAGGTATGTGGTAGGGGTGAGAACAATGAAGGTCATGTTCGATAATGGACCCCTAGTGGCTTCCCAAGGTACTGCAGCAAAACTTCAATTTTTTATATCTCATTTTATGGACATGCGGTGGTCGTGATATCTGAGAGGTAGATAGCTCTTTGGGCAGACAGTAAGCGCTATAAGATTGGCCCTAGCGTCATATATCACCGATACATATTACATAACTAAGAATGTAAACCTGTGCATGCGGTAAAGGATTACGCTGTTGATGATATACCTGATTGTTACAAGATGACAAATGTTCACTGTAAGGTACTGTAACACGCACCACAAAAGTGACAGACTAATGTATCATTGATGTCAGAAGATTCTACGAATCAAGAGATGATTTCAATGTTCTTTATGGTAAAAAAAACCCAGTTCAGAAATGTGCCATGTTTCACCTCTTGACTTCTTTTGATTCTCCTAATCTTTCTCCGATTTATCTGGTCACTTGAAATTTCATCGAATGTATTGTCAAGGTGTTAAAGCTTGTTGCGAATAAAAGATATTTCCACTTTTGAATCTAGTCTACTCTCAAAATTTGCCCCTAAAAATTGCAGGAAATTGGGATTCAGGGGGACCAGATTTCAAAATTTCTAAAGTCCCCCCTTGGGACGGCTCCCGCCTTCGGCGCTGAACATGGTGGAAATATGCTGCCGGAGCGTCGTTTACAAGCAAAATGTGCCCCTGAACTGCAGAAAATGAAAAGTTCCAAGGGTCCAGATTTTAAAAGTTTATCCGCCCTTCAGACGGCTTGCGCTTTCGGCGCTCACGTAGTGAAAATATGTTTGGGCGGTATGTCTTTGCCCTCAAAAGTTTTTTTTTTTTCTAGAAATTTCATAAGATTTAGCTTGATCTGTGAGCAAAATCTGACTCTCAAAATGCAGGAAATGGCGTTTCAGATGGTGCGAATTTCAAAAACTCCCCGAAACTACCTTGCGACGGCTCGTACCTTCGGCGCTTGAAATGGTGAAAATGCATGTATATTTGTGTCGGAAAACTGATCCTAATTGCAGCCGCCATATACTCATATGTCTTAAGAAATACAGTGACAAGCTAAACATAATGCATAATTCGAACATACTAAGAAACCAAAACGTGTCGGTAGAGCAACCAACAGCATCATACGAAGTTCCCGACTTAAAATATGTTCTCTACAAAATACTACTCCGTGTTCCCAGAAGCTCCGTCAACGCCGCGGTATGGGGAGAACTAGGAGCTTTCCCATTATACATTGACACCCAGACTAATCTAATAAAATATTGGCTCAGGCTGCAGAACATGTCTAATGACAGGTTCCTGTCACAGGAGCGGACGGTTCTTGCGACCAGTGCGACCAGGACGTGTTTCCCAGTCGTCTTATGCCCCGCATGCCGGCTGGTTAGGTCAAGTTTGATTGTGGATAGTTTCCGAGACTGTGGAGACCACCTCGGTGTGTGAACTTTGTTTGTATGTCTGGACTTGTCTGAGATACGGACGTTTTTCAACCGCCGAACCCCTCCATCGGTCTCCCCTCGGTCACGCGGGGACCCACCCCGCCTGGCTCACGCGTGGAAGGACCGGGCTGCGGTTTACCTCCGGATCGATCCACCAGACCTTCGAGGACGCTTATCTCGCTCAAAGTATTAGTCTCACAGGTCAGTGTCGCATTCTACACGTATTCTGCTTGGTTAATTTCAAGTCTTGATTCCACTGAAACCTGTAAAGTGTGTCGCCACCACCCCTTAAACTAAGGGTGGCATCTCCCAGCTGTCAAGGCAGGATCCCATCCCCTTGTTAGTAGGGTGAGGCACGCGGACTCGGCTGTCAAGACCCCTCGTTAGCGGAGTGAAGCACGCGGACGCACGGTCAGGCTAGCCCCATCTGGGAGCGGTTTCTATAGTAACCGCCAAGTGTCTGGTTTTTCCCGCCAAACACTAAGTCTGAAGATGCCTACCGTGTCTAAATTCACCAGGCAGCGCAGTGTTAAGGTTACATTTCTCCAGGTCGAAGATGCCCAGTTTAGTGATGCCATTGAACTGTTGAAAAAACATGGGGTAAACCCACTGACCGACATCGTGGGAATACAACGGAGAACAAGGGGAGTATGTGAGATCACCTTCAAGTCCCAATCATCCCTCGCCAAAGTGAGCCCTCGACTTACATCTGACAGTGCAGTTGATGTCGAGTTGTACGGCTCCGGGTTGACAAGGATAACAGCCTTTGGCATACCTGTTGAAATGGATGATAACTTTATCCGCCATCGGCTCAGAGAGTTTGGTACTGTAGAGGACAGCCGTTTCCTTACCTATGCGAACCAAGGTTTCCCTGAAATCCTGACCGGTACTAGGCAGTATCGTATGAAGATCACAAAGCACATCCCGAATTCTATCCGTATCGGCAGTGAACTTGTGACCTTTAGGTACAACGGACAGCCGAGGATCTGTCACCGCTGTGGCAGTGACGAGCATTTTGTCGCCGCTTGTACAGCCGTTAAGTGCACCCGCTGTTTTGAGATTGGTCATTTAGCCACCGATTGTGACCAAGACATCAAATGTAACATCTGTGGAGGGGAAGGTCACTCTGCAAGGTCGTGCCAACTAAGCTTTGCAAACAGGCTGAACGTCACCACTAGCTGGGCCAAGACCACCCCTACACAGCCGAACGACAAGAGTGTAATGAAACCAGTTACACCTGGTGAAAACGAGTATACCAGTCAGAGTTCAGTACAGGACAACACACCGACAGTCCCTAAGGTGGTGGTGAGTACGGCTGAGCCCCAAAACGGAGTGGTGAGTACGCCTGAGCCCCCAAACGAAGTGGTGAGTACGCCTGAGTCCCCAAACGGGGTGGTGAGTACGCCTGAGTCCCAAGACGGGGGTAAAAGAGCCGCCAGGCGGTGAGACTGACATGGAGGATGCAGAGGACTTGGTCACCAGCCAAACTGACGGCCTCCTTCTCAAATTAGACGACTCAGGGGATATCAGCGCCGAATACGAAACAGACGAAGAGAGTGTCAACAAACGACCTCTCCCTTCAAGCCAGAGCGACTCCGATGACTCGGACACCTCTGCAAGACGAACCGGAAAGGCAACTGGTAAAAAGATAAAGAAAGACGCAGATGCAAGTCCTAGCGAGTCTGACGACTCGGACACCTCTGCAAGACGAAACGGCAGGGCAGTTGAAAAAAAGTCTAAAAAAGATGCAGACGAGAAGGGGACAACTAAAACGCTCCCTTCTCCTGGTAAAGCCTTAGTGTCTTACAAGACCAAAGTTGTCCCTTCATCTTCCTTACGGAAGAAAGGTAGGAAGGGTCCTAAGTAACTGACATTATGTTCGACAATCCTTTGACAACGATTTGGTTATTTCTCCTCGTCGCTTTGTCATTGCGAATAGGTACAGACATTGTAACAACCGGATCCACCTATCTTAACCCACCTATGGATCCCACACAACAAAATATCAGACACCCTGATACTGCTTCAGACATGACGGAACTGTTGCTGAACCCAAACTCGAAAAACTTACTGACCATGGTACATCTCAATGCTCGAAGTTTACTACCCAAGATTGAAGAACTCAGGTCTTTGGTATCCACGATGAAGTTCAGTGTTCTATGCATAACTGAGACTTGGCTAAGTAGTGAAATTGTTGACCGTGATATCGAACTGGAAGGGTACCAGGTGTACCGGAAAGACAGGAATAGACATGGAGGTGGCGTCATGATGTATGTCAGTGATTCTCTGTACACGAGAAGACGTGGTGATCTTGAGAATGACGAGATAGAATCTATCTGGTGTGATGTGACCAAAGCCAATACCAATCTCTTAATCAATTGTTCATATCGCCCGCCATCAGCAGATGACACATTCTTTGACCTATTCGAAACTCAGATTCAGAAAGCAACGGACCAAGCACATGCAGTTAAAGTGATCCTCGGAGATTTCAATGCAAAGAACAGCAACTGGCTTAACAGCAACACAACTGACAACCCGGGACGTCAACTTGACAACATTTTCATGAACCATGGTCTAGAACAGGTGCTTCACGAACCGACCCGTGGGAGGAACTTGTTGGACCTGATTGTGACCTCCCATCCAGTAATGTGTCACCAAACGGGCACCTTAGCTCCCCTTGGTGACTCTGATCATCTTGCAACAGCAACTGCGCTCAACCTAAAGGCAAACCACCACAGCGGAAAACGCCTCGTCTGGTTGTATAGCAAAGCGAACATTGAACCCTTCACCAACACATTGCAGCCGCCCCCTGGGATATCAACCACGTTTTTGACTCCATGGACGACATCTGGGATTCATGGTACAACATGTTCATTGTCATATGCAAACAACACGTCCCTCACAAGTTTGTCTCTACCACTAGGACAGCAAAGCCCTGGATACATTCTAACAAAGAGATCAAATTAGCTATCCGTAGAAAACACCGCCTACACTCCAGAGCGAAACGGATAAATACTGAGGTAACGTGGGCCACCTACAGAAGACAAAGAAATCTAGTGACTGCACTCACAAGAAGGGCCGAGTCAGCTTACATTGAGGAACTCGTGAATGATGTGGAGACTGGCAACACCAGGCGATTCTTCACATATGCTAAATCTGCTCTGGGAAATACCTCAACGGGTATCCCAGCTCTTAAAGTCGGTTCAGCCATACTGGAGACTCCGGAAGAAAAGGCTAATGCCCTGAACAATTTCTTCATAAACCAGACTGATCTTCCCGCTAGGAATGACCCAGCTCCAACATTCCACCCGACAACTGTCCCGGGAACAGTCTTGGATTCTGTTCAGCTGTCAGTTGAGGAAGTACGACAACAACTACGTTCTCTGAAAGTCGGAAAGTCATGTGGACCCGACGAAATATCCCCCAGGCTCTTACGCCTAGTAGCAGATCCGATCTCAGCTCCTCTAACCTGCCTGTATAACAAATCTCTCCAACTCGGGCAGGTACCTTCGGAATGGAAAAAAGCTAACGTAACCCCCATTCACAAAGCCGGTAGCCGCCACGTCTCAAACAACTACAGGCCTATATCACTACTGAGCGCAGTGTCAAAGGTTATGGAAACCCTGGTGAACAAGCGACTAATTGCCCATATAAATCCGATACTGACTGACCACCAAAGCGGATTTAGACCACTTGACAACACCGCACTGCAGCTGTGCCGACTAATGGAGGAATGGACCGACGCCATGGATAGAGGACAAATTGTAGGCTGCGTATTTCTTGACCTCCGAAAGGCCTTTGACAAGGTCTGGCACGCAGGACTTCTTGCTAAATTAAAAGCATACGGGATTAATGGCCCCATGCTCAACTGGTTCACCAGCTATCTCTCCGATAGACGACAACGTGTCGTCATTCAGGGAGTAGGCTCCGAATGGAAGTCTCCATTAGCCGGAGTGCCGCAAGGATCCGTCATCGGACTGACACTTTTTATACTTTACATCAACGATCTGGCCACTAGCCTTACACAGTGTCAAACAAACCTATTTGCCGACGATACATCACTGTCTTCTTGCCACCGCTCTATCGACAGCGTAGTCGCATCACTAAACAGTGAGTTGACCTCTGTGTCAACCTGGCTCTCAAAATGGAAACTAGAGGCTAATATAGACAAGTGCAAAGTCATGTTTATTACGTCTCGCGCCCTTCCACGATCGATTCCTCCTGTGATCCTAGGAGGAACTGTTTTACAGGTTGTCACCAGTCATAAACACCTAGGCGTCACTGTCACAAATACCCTGTCCTGGTCAACACACGTAGAGATCATCTCAACAAAGGCTAGGCGATCATCCGGACTACTATGTGCTCTACGGAAGAAGATTCCGAAGAATCTACTTCTCAGGCTATACACTATGATCACAAGACCAAGTCTAGAGTATGCTGACATTGTCTGGGCCGGCCTTACCAAACGTGACCAAAAGATCCTGGAATCTGTCCAGTACCAAACTACCAGGATTATCAGTGGCCACTTCGGACTACCGTACCCTTCATACGAACGTCTCTACTCCGAACTATCCCTACCGTCACTACAGTACCGACGCAAGTTCCACACGGCAGTAACCATGTACAAACTGTTGAATGGACGTTGCCCCCCACACCTGCAAAGTCTGCTTCCTCATGCACGAGCGTCTGCTATCGACTCCCGCTACCCCCTAAGAAACAGTGAACATTTGACTACTCCTGCATACAAGACTACACGATCTCAGAGAACATTTGTTAGCAGAGCAATTTCCCTCTGGAACTCTCTCCCCAGTAGTACCCGTACAGCTAGCACCATCAGCTCCTTCAAAAATAGACTGCGCACATCGCCTGATAACAAATACTCTGTAAACGCTTGATAAAGTATTTCATAGTTTCCTAATAGTCATTGTATTACTGATAGTAGCTATTGATGGCAACAACTACTGTTCCTACTGAACGATCTGCACTGTAGTACGTATACATTATAGCGTTCAAACGTGTTAATCGCTGACTAACTAGCCTTATATAGATAACCGAGTAATATCATTTGTATCATAGACTGACATTCTAGATCGTACGACTGCTAGTCAAACTGTAAACACGGATCACCTCTGTAGTCAAAGTTACATGTATCGTTAATCCTGTTGTATACTGTATACTATTGTATAACGTATATTGTAATGTTACCAGGGCTAGCCCTTGATAATAGCCTCAGGCTAGTTGGGTAGCCCTGGCTGTATTTCTCATGATTATACAGCCGAATAAATCAAATCAAATCAAATCAAACTGTGAAAAAATCACGACGTATCTGTCGAAGGACACCAAGATTGGGCTGCACATGTTCAAGATATGCTAAGGCGACATAGATTCCGAAATATTTGGATCAACCAAATACTGTTGACGCAAATATTTTGGAAACACATTCAAAGAACGCATGAAGGACACATTCCTCTTTGAATGGAAACAAAAAATAAGAAACAACAATAAACTCAAAGCGTATTCTAAAATAAAATCTCAGTTCGTTATAGAAACTACCTCTTATTCAAAACAAAAATTTTGTGAACAGCATTACCAAACTGATAATAAGCGCACGCTGCTTCGAAATCGATAAAGGTCGTCAACATAATACCAAAATATCAGAGACTATGTCCTTCATGTCAAGATGACACTAGCATTGAAGATGAGTATCATTTCATTATGACTTGTCCTACATACAATGAAGAGAGACAGATGTCAATGCGATCAATCACATGTAAGTCCAATGTATGTCTACCACTCACATGTGATGACACCTTCAATATACTTTTATCATGTCATGATTCCATATCTATCCACCTAGGTCAATACAATTATCACGCCATGCAACAAAGAAACGGTACCATTCATATATAACGTTTGACAAATATTATGTCGCTAATAGCATAGAAGTACATGTACTCAATCTGATGTATGTTATAGTTCCCTTTATTCCCGCAGATTGCACTCAGTGTAGCTCATAGTATTGTAGTAACTGGAATTGTTGTGATATAACGTATATGTTAGACTGTACATTTTGTTGTCTATACATTTCCCTACATTGTCACTGATACAACTATTGCACAATGAACCATTGTCCTAGTTTGTATTTTTGGGGCATTACCCTAGTATTATATATATTAAGCTAAAACCATGTGTATTTTGTGTATCTTTAATAGAAATGCCACTAACCTAAGCTTAGTGTACCAGCAAAACTTGTCAATCAAAATACAGGAAATAGTCTTTCAGAGGGTTTAGATTAGACACGTGCTTGCCTCCGGACCCTCCTAGTAGGGGGTTTGATTATACAACATTTCCGCCCCGACTAAAAACTGGTGCCGCCGCCTCTGCACCTAGAGACTGTATTGCAGGTTCCTTTTTGCCTTGCCGCGCCAGCGGCAAGGCCTTACGCTCTTTTTTTTCCATGGTTGGATGGATCCATGGTTCAACCTGTTAACCCAGCCCTTCCAAAGCCCCTTCCAATGGCCCTTCATTCCTTGTTGAGTTTCATGGCTTAGTTTAACAATGGTACATTCCAGGCGAGTAAAAAAACGGTCTTCTAGACGCATGTTACTGTATGTGGTCCAGCGTAATAAATCTACGCTTTAACTCACCATGTTTATATAAAGATATATCACAAATTCCATCAGAAGGAACTTAATTTGTAATAAAAAATAATGCAAATTTATTGTGGGTCAAAAAGTTTTACAAAACCTGTTTAATGTGCCAATAATTCATCTGACATAAATTATGATAATGAGGTAAAACACTCGGGCATTTTCGCTGCATTTCCTACTGCAGTTGCTAGGTGTCGCTCTTAGCCAGGTAAGTACATTTAGTCCTTTTAAAGACATTTGTGACTATGAATGTCCTTGATAGAGCTTGTATTGTGTGAAAAGAAGATTTGGGACTGGATTGGCACCTGGAGAAGTCACCAAAGCTTTCCGTATGTAGGAACTTGGGTGGGAGGGGGGCGACATGTGGAACTCGGAATTTTTTAAGCGTAGAATCTATTCAAACTTACCAAAATAACATAAAATACGCGGCAAGGCACAGCTTTTTTAAAAAGAATTTCTTGTTTAATCTCCTTGGTGTCACTATCTCGTTGTCGCGGGTTTCATTAGCCTCACAGAATCCCAAACCTGGATGTTAGGTGGGTCGATTTAGTCAAGCAAAAGTAATAGGCTAAAAGTTGGCAAAATATGAAGTGCTATTTGTGTGATGAAGACTAGTATCTGATAGAATTATTTCCAGATCGTTGATATCGACTGTGTTGCCGTCGCCATTATTTGATTCCTTTCGCTTAAATTTAAAAGTCGTTTTTCAGCATTCCAGAAATTCCAGAATACATATCTTTCTTAGTATCAGCAAGATGTAAACTAAGTAAGCACTCAAGTCGGCACAAAAAGTTTGGAATATCAACTTCGATTGATCATATTTCCGTTGTTTCTGCATCAATTTCATTGTATTACATATCAATAGAAAGCTTGTTTTCTTTTCAGTGGTATCAAACTCATCATCATTGTAAACTCATGGAACACGCACTAGGCCTGCCTACTTGAGTGGGTCCCACAAAAAAGTGCCAAAATTCCCCAGCTTCTGTTCAACACTATCGTCTTGTTCGTATGTTTGCGGGTGACAATGATTCAATCAATCCCCTTTTTACGTCATTTTTTGTATACAGAATATCCTAGTTTATTTTATAACATATGAGCAGAGTATCTTATGATTGAAGATTCATAGAATGAGCACCAGTCCTACAGGGGGTCACAAAAACCAAGTGTCGAAATGACCATACTCAAGTCAAACACTCCGTCCAGCTCATTTTCTTCCGTCGGTATTGACTTGTGAATAAATGCAAAGTGAAAAAAGCAGAATATGTCAATCAAAGCCTTATCTTTATTCAAGCAAATAATTTTAACCAAGAGGTGTTCAATCGAGTACTGCCCTTACGTAAGTCTTGTAATTCTTTGGTAACGTTCAAATTCAAGTAAAAACCTGTTCATATTTGTATCATGTGAACAATTATGTGCAATATTTTTTTTAAATGTGGTAACCTTCAAGTTAAAGATGTGATAGGAGGTGATATATTTATGTTTTTTTTATATGTAGACTTATTTCTTAAAGATGTTATTTCTGGTTAAAAGATGCTTCTCTAGAGGTCTGCTTTATTTGGTCAATACTTTGCCAAAGTGTAAGGAAGCAACAGACACTCACATATCAAGCTCACACACACACACACAACAACCTGATGTGATGCTCCTTGAGAAGTAATTTGAGAAAAAGTGAGCCAGCAACTATTCGCCTAGATGAGATTACTGAAAGCATTTTTCCCTTGACATGATAAGAGAAATTATCGGTGAGTAATCTTCTCCAATCCATAGACAACTGGCAGCTAGGTCTAGCCGGCTATTGTAGTGTACCTCCAGCAGATGTTACCGTTTTGGGGCCTTTTTGTTCAAAGTGTTGGGCTTTCTATCTTGTATTGTTTTCTTCCTGTCTGTTTGGCTGGCGGACACAAAGTCAACTGTACAGAATGTAAAGCCCAACAAGAAGGCCCAGAAACACGTCAAAAACCGCAAAAACCTCTGATTGGGGAGAAATAGTAGCGCTGTAAGTAGCAATTCACATGTTGATTTTGGGGCCCGGAAGGAGGGTAAGGTATATATAGCTCAGCGGTGAAAGGGATCCCATAAGCAAATGGCTCTATGTTTATATGAGCTCTTACTGGCAATGTATTTAATGACATTAAAGAGCTAGAGATGAAATATATATATTTTTTTAATTGAAGGCTTAGATATCAAAGAGATTATTTCAGGTTAATACTTTTCTGCTTTATTTGAGCAATAGTTTGCCCAAATTAAGAGAAACAGCAGACAACAAACACAAAGCTCGCACATGTACAGCAACCTGATGCCACCAGATAAGTTGATACAAAGTGAGTCAGCAACGATTCTCTTAGATTAGTGAAAGCAATATTTCCTTGGCGTGATAAGAGACATTATAGGTAAGTAATGTTCTTCCAACCACCGCCAACTGACAGGTCTAGACATGTTAGTGTACTTACATCAAATATACTTACTCACTTACTCCGGAGCAATTTTTTTTTTACTCCGGAGCAGTGTTTTTACTCCGGAGCAACACGTATAGTTACTCCAAAGCAATATTTCACTGCATGTACATATAGACGGTATATGTTCCTACTTACATGACAAATATACTTACTTACAACAAATATACTTACTCACTTACTCCGGTTTTTACTCCGGATCAGTTGTTTATTTATTCCGGCGCAGTGTTTTTACTCCGGAGCAGTGTTTTTACTCCGGAGCAACATGTATAGTTACTCCAAAGCAATATTTCACTGCATGTACATATAGATGGTATATGTTCGTAAGCCTAATGAGGAGCGCATTCACCAGAGTATCGACAATGCCGTTAAGATTGAGCAAGAGTTCCTGACGGAAGCTCTTCCTGTGAAGCTGATTGGGATGAATCAAGACCTGATGAAACAGTACATCGAGTTTGTCGCAGATAGGCTGTTGGGAGAACTCATGTGCAGTAAGCTTTACAACAGCGAGAACCCCTTTGACTTCATGGAGAACATTTCTCTGGAGGGAAAGACCAACTTCTTTGAGAAGAAGGTGGGGGAGTATCAGAAGATGGGGGTGATGTCTTCCTCTGAACAGCAGAAGTTCACGTTGGATGCTGAATTTTAAAAGTAGAGAATAAAAGAACGGAAAAATCAGACGGTCGTTGTCATGTTTGTTTATTTTTTACTTTGTGACGTAGAGACTTCACCAGGCCAAATAAGGGCATGTCATTCACGATTGGGGAGGTTCATTTGGGGTGGGGGTGGGGTTGTCATAATTACCTTGGTTTCACCCCTGCTCAGATCTAAGGAAATACCAATTCCCCTAGATTTTGCCGTCATAACATGACCTCTGACCTGCTCCTGAAGAAATTATATCTAACCTGCGTCTGAATAAATCATATTTGACCTCTGACCTGCTCCGCCTGAATAAATAAATAATATCAGTAGGCGATGACCTCTGACCTGCACCACCTTGCACCGCCTGAATAATAATAGTCAGCGTGTTGACTATATACTACT
>NC_049979.1:30616667-30620463 GCF_000003815.2 Branchiostoma floridae
TGAGCTGTTGAATGTTACAACTAGAGTTCCACGAACACATCCCTTCGCCAAATAACCATGCGTTTATTCAAGACTTAAACTCTTATTCATGCATTACTAAAGAGTACCTATCCCCAACAGCAAACGACTGCATGAACGTGTGTTCCCACAAACGCTACCAAAAACATAAACTTCTAGGAAAGGTGACAATGAAATTATGTACACTGGTGTGATACTTTCCAGTGTAACTTTCATAGTGCTTTGTCAAAATCATGTAGTCTCTACCAGACTCCGGCCTGGCCGAATAGTAAATGATGATAGAGGGCTTTGGCCAAGTGTCTATTAATTTCTCTCTTTCTCAGTTACATATGTGACAAGTTTGAAAGTCCTTTTATGCACTGCAGTGGATTTATAAACTTTCCTAATTAATTACCAATTCCAAGATACGCTGAGATAAATTATTCACATCTGATCAAAGCTGACTTACGTGTGTAAATAGCAGCAGTGGGTGGTCCAGTCCTCTCATTGATCGGAGAAGAAAAGATAGTGAATTGGCGGAGGTATGGAATAAATGAAATAGATTTATACACATGTATAACATTCACTATAATAGCGCTAGGGTAGGAGGAACCTCTTACATCCTTGGTCGGAAGTCCTCCTAGGAGACGGATACTCCGAACAACAAAGCTGCATCTGCTGGAGCCGCCTCACACGTTGCATACAATTGCCCCTGTAGACGAGAGGGTGGAGAAGGAATGGCACACCCCTCCTTCACCATAAAAAGTCATGTGCAGGTAAATGCCTGTCTGCCTCCTTATCTGTCAAATCGACAGGAGAATTAAAACAAGAAATCTTTTAAGAAAAGCTGTGCATTGCCGCGTATTTTATGACTGAACTGCTGAGAGCGACACCTAGCAACTTCAGTAGGAAATGCAGCAAAAGGGGATATTGGAAATTTACCTCATTATCATAATTTATGTCACATGAATTATTGGCACATTAAACAGGTTTTGTAAAACTTTTTGACCCACAATGAATATGCATTATTTTTCATTACAAAATAAGTTCCTTCTGATGCAATTTGTGATATATCTTTATATAAACATGGTGAGTTAAAGCGTAGATTTATTACGCTGGACCACATACAGTAACATGCCTGTAGAAGAGAGTTTTAATACTCGCCTGGAATGTACCATTGTCTAACTAAGCAATGAAACTCGGCAAGGAAAGAAGGGCCTTTGGAAGGGGCTTTGGAAGGGCTGGGTTAAAAGGTCCGTCCATGGATCCATGGAAGAAAGCTGGCATAAGGCATTGCCGCTGGCGCGGCAATGCAAAAATAGCGCTAGTTCAATATGTAACACAACACAATATAACACAACTCAGAATCTTGGTGCACGCAATCTTTATTTGACATAGCGAGAAATTGTCCGATAAGAATGAGCACACATTTAGATTTTTGACAACACAGGTGGAAGCAAAGCGACAGTGATATACACACAAATGGCCCAGGCCCGGCTGCCTCGTCATAGAAGGCGTTTTGAACAACGTTAACGTTAACCAGCTACAGAAGCTTGTACAGTAGAACAAACACCACGGTGTTGTCCTGTGACTAGTATAACTTGTGTAACATTATGAAAGCTCTTGATAATCAGTGTGGTGAAGTGTGATAGGATTCTTGTGCCATAGCCACAATGCCGGTTGGTTAAGCCAGAAACACTGTGAAACCCATGGTTTGCTATTCGTTTTTGCATGTGTGTAATGTCACAATCACGTAAATATGAATACAAACACAAGTTCAAATTTAACAGGCAACCTCCTGGTGCAAAGTGGAAATTTTGATCCAAAGTCAATAGTGTCTTTCGTGTTTTTCTGTAATAGTAATAAAAGTAATAGTGAATTTTATTGTTTTTGCATTCTGCTTTATTCTAAGTCATTAACCCTCCGACTATTTATTGCTGGTCCGCACCTAATTTGAAACAAAAGTACAAATGTATTCTAACGTACATATATAACGTGTATTGTTTGGTGAGCAAAAAGCAAATAATGATTCTATCCCAAACGTCACATCAATGTATATTGTAAGGGTAAGGATGTGCATCAGTTGAAGATGTAAACAGTGTTTTCATCTGCGAAAGGTAGAAAAGGTAGAAAGGGTAGAAAGACGTGGTTTGCATGGCAGCATTTAGAAAAGACATCATTCAAAATTTAAACTTTCTCTAAATCATGAAATGTTAGGCAGATATTAACGCCTAATAACAAAGATTGCAAATTGATAGATGAGATTGATACCTTGTAGAAACAAACACCAACCTTTGCAGCATGACTACTTTTGTAATAAGATGAGATGCAACTATTACAGAACTGTGTGTTACTACAAAGTTTAACATGCAGTATACAAACAGTGGGCATTATCATATAGGTTGAGATGCAGATCAGATACTCTATAAAAGTCATCGCAAAACTAGACTTGTTTAGACGCAACCCAATCTACTGGTTTCCACATCTGGTGAGGTCTCGTGTCTCCTCACTGGTCCTGTGGGTTTAAAGGAACGGATAAAATTCGCTGAAAACAAACAAACAAACAAACAAACAGGTAAATAGACAAGACAACATCTCCTCTACTTCATCTTGTAATGACCCAGTTCCTGTATATCCCAACTGGATAACAAAACACTTTAAAGCTGCCTGAAGGCGGCTATGCTATATGAATATATCGTAGCACGGGTTTTCCGCTTACCTCGACTGGCTGTGCGACGAGGCCACACAGCGGCGCCTCTAGCATCTGCAACTCAGTCCTTAGCACGTCGAACTTGTACCAGGACCCCGCGTTGGATGGCCGTGACAGAACTTTCTGTGGCACACAATACAACAAAACGCAACGTTAAAACCATATATTCAATCTAGAGTGAAATTTGGATGTAAGTCAAAGCTGAAAGAAAGGCAGCCTACTGGCACATGCATGATCGGTATATGTACATGTACCTCGAGTTCCAAACGGAGCTCATTCTTCTTCTCATGAGCAGGGTCACCAGTCCCTATCTGTAACATCGGATTAACACACGTCAGTTGCACAGCTGTGCTAACAAGAAACAGTACCAGTGGTACATGGACCTATAACACCAGCATATGCCTGTGATACCGAAGCATATATAGTTAGAGGAATATGACACTCTTAAAGTTCAAATGTGGAAAGTTACCTATTCTTTCTGCGCAGTGATTGACTCATCCATATGAAGCTATGGGGTGGTGCCTGGAGTCGCGCGAAGATGTGATACATATAACATTCCCCAGACTGAGTGGGTGGGTGGGTGGGCGGGCGAAAAAGAAAAACTACGCTCCATCGTGCCTACCTCTTTTCCCTTGTCCCACTCCTTCTATCCCATGTTCACGTCTTCGACGGATTCCAGGCTGTGCGGATGAGTCCGTCAAACTGCATGTGAATAGTCTATCCTGCCTTTATATGGGATTGGGTCTTCGCCTAATATAGGCATCGCCAATCACAGCGCAGGAAAGATAGTTACCTATTCTTTCTGCGCAGTGATTGACTCATCCATATGAAGCTATGGGGTGGTGCCTTCCGTCGCGCCTCTTCTTTTTAGTATCATTACCTGAGTTGCGTGGCATCCAAGCTTCTTGGTGCGTGTGTGGGTTCTAGGAGACCAACCGCTGACTCCACGCTAATATGGAACGCGTGCGGTGTATACTCAAGGACGACAGTGGACGCATAGTCAACATACTCAACATAGTCTCGTATTGACAACTTCTTATGGAACCGTTCCATGATGGTAAAACACCAGCACCACACAGTGCGTGACGT
>NC_049979.1:30620563-30621532 GCF_000003815.2 Branchiostoma floridae
ACAATATTGGCGCTACTATTCTTCCCTCTTACATATGCATACCTCCTACTATTCCTAATCTCATCCTAACTTTCCTTCACTCCATCGTTCTTAAATATCCATACCTCCTACTATCCCCAATCTCATCTTAACCTTCCTTGACTCTATCGTTCTCTCCCACTCTCATCCTTACTTCTCCCACTCTCATCCGCCAAGTTCTTCACACCATCATTCTCTATTCCTTTCTACCCCAACCTCCATTCATTATTCTTTTATTCGTGTCCTGCTTATCGGAAGTGAATCAACTACAATAAAACTAATGTGCAGTCTAATACTTTTTATTTCTTGTATCGCCGGCGGTCCTCTTCTAAAAACTACTAGAAGTGTCCTCTGTCAGATGTTGCAAACTCCAAACATACTTCCAACCCCATAAATAGAATAGACACGGTACGTAACAATGGTCTATTATCGCAGCAGATGTAACTTTCGTATAACGGATCTCTCCAAATTCGACGTACACAAATGGCCCAGACATATTGCAAGAATAAATACCCAATATAATCCCATTTCTCCCTATCAGAACTCGGGTATAAACAAAAAAATGTCGACATTCGGTTTCAAATATTTGTTTCAACTGCCGTTTAGCAAACCAAGCTACGTCACATACATTGGGATAATTGTATCTAAACAAAAAATCTGTATTGAAGTGTTAGAGTCCTCCTCACTACTGTTCTAGCTTTTCACTGATAACAACCTCTCTGGAAAATCCACTAACACTTGAATTGATACATACTTGACGAAACCAGTTTTGGCCAATGCCGTTTTGCGCTGGGTAGCCAACCCTATATTACTAGGTCTAGCTTGGAAAGCATATGTGATAAATTGAAGACATTTTATTTTATGTGCAGCAAAACCTTCATGTCTTCTATAAATAAGCCTTAACCCTGTGTGTGCCAATAAAGGCTGAAAATTAGAAAGTAAGCAGTGACC
>NC_049979.1:30621713-30624058 GCF_000003815.2 Branchiostoma floridae
ACCCAAGATACACGAACCTGTATAATCTATGGCACTTTATATTAAACATGCTCCTTTTCAAATTACTTATAAACCATAAGCGCTGGAACGTACTACCAAGTACAGAAAATGGAGACAGACGAAAACAGCAAACCGATTTAATAACTAGTTGTTTCTCAACATTACAACGAAAAACATGTCACTTCCTGGACAACTTCTGACGTTGATGTGTTCTAATTAAAAACAAGCAAATACAGTGGTCATCCCTACAGTGAACTCTAAGACAGTATAGATGTTCTTTTTTTTTACGAAGAAAGCGTTTAACAGACGCCCTCTAACATATTCTGTTACTTTAAGGCAAAATGGAAGTTCAGGTCACAATTCGAACGTACGAGAGAGTAAAAAATTCTGGGGCTGTTGTCTCTCTGTTTCTGAATTTTAAGTCTGGTTTTAAACTTCTTGATCCCTTTGCTTGGCCACCATCCCTGCCTGTACGCCGTCCTCCCATATGGTTTGCTGCGTGTACTTCTCAGCTGGCTGGTGGGTCTAAGTTGCTGAACTTGAGGTGGTATTTTCAGACGTCCTCGCATCACACCCACGCGCGTTGTACTGAATGCTTCCTGTAACATATTTATCATATTGCATGTCCTTCGGGATGAAGCTATCCTTTCTCTTGAAAACCTGTACCACCTAACGAATACGTCGTTGGTTACGAATGTTCTACGACAATGTTGCTCTGTGTCTTGTACTTCAAAGAAAAACGTACGTGTACCAAGAATCATAGCGATACAATAGCGTGTTGAAAAACGAACGAATGATACTCGTAATTAGTTCAAACCCCTTGCAGTTATACGTATATAAGTGCCAACTTTTAATCTTGTGCTGTCCGTCCTAAAACTATCCACGACGTACTATTCTCTACATTGCACACCGTAATCTTCACAATTGTCGACCTCGACTTCAGTGCTTCTGTAGATATTTTCTCAATCGCGTTAAAAACTGCTTGCCGTTCTCGTTATCTACACGGGGTCCATCAACAATCTGCAATGCCACAAATCTCACCAAAGTATCGGACAGTCTCGGTATGTACCATCACGAAGTTAACCAAAAACCTGTCGTAGTCAGCCAGCCAAACTGTACTATTCTCATTTCCTACATGTGGCTGCCCTGTCGCACGACCAACTATATCAGCCTAGAGTTGTCCCTCGACTTGTCAAGTAACAAACCGAACGAAAACCACGTCCTGTTATCAGCCTGAAGCTGTCCAATAACTAATAGTACGGCTCCATATCACACAAAAATTGTCCTTCAGTCTTAAACTCCACCTGTGGTTGTCCCACAACTTGTCGCATAACAAACAAAATAAAAAAACTGTCCGCCAGCCATGTTACCTACCTAGGCTTGTCTAAACAACCTGTCGTGCGACCAACCACTAACACCTGGGTAACAAATTTGTAACAACGTATCGTGCGATAACAGAAAACTGTCTAACAGTCTCTTTACTTCTCTAGTCCAAAAACTTTCCAACAGTCTTGCTGCTTACCTGGGGTTACTCAACAATCTGTCGTACAACAACACACAAAACTATCTAACAGCCTTTTTAATTCTCTGAGGTTGTCTAACAACCTGTCACACGACAACAACAAACAAAAATGTCCAACAGTTTTGCTGCTTACCTGGGGTTGCTAAACAATCTATCGTACGACAACCCACAAAACTGTCTAACAGCCTTTTTACTTCTCTGGGGTTGTCTAACAACCTGTCGCACGACAACAACAAACAAAAAATGCCCAACAGTCTTGTTGGCTTCCTGGAGTTGCTAAACAATCTGTCGTACTACAGAACAGCGTCACAAAACTGTCGAGCAGCCTTTTTACTTCTCTGGGGTTGTCTAACCAACCTGTCGCACGACAACAACAAACAAAACTGTCCAACAGTCTTGTTACCTACCCGAGGTTGTCCAACAACCTGTCATACGACAACAGCAAACAAAAAACTGTCGTGCACTGTTGTACTCTACCTGGCGCCTGTCGCACGACCACAAACCAAACTGTCCAACAGTCCTGTTACCTGCCTGGTGCTGTCCCACAGCCTGTCGCACGACAACAAACAAAACTGTCCAACAGTCTTGTTACTTGCCTGGTGCTGTCCCACAGCCTGTCGTACATCAACCAACCAAACTGTCCAACAGTCTTGTTACCTGCCTGGTGCTGTCCCACAGCCTGTCGTACATCAACCAACCGAACTGCCCAACAGTCCTGTTACCTGGCTGGTGCTGTCCCACAGCCTGTCGTACATCAACAAACAAAACTGTCCAACAGTCTTGTTACTTGCCTGGTGCTGTCCCACAGCCTATCGTACATCAA
>NC_049979.1:30624158-30624543 GCF_000003815.2 Branchiostoma floridae
TGGTGTTGTCCCACAACTTGTCGTACATCAACAAACAAACTGTCCGACAGTCCTGTTACTTGCCTGGTGCCGTCCCACAGCCTGTCGTACATCAACAAACAAAACTGTCCAACAGTCTTGTTACCTGCCTGGTGCTGTCCCACAGCCTGTCGTACATCAACAAACAAAACTGTCCAACAGTCCTGTTACTTGCCTGGTGCTGTCCCACAGCCTATCGTATACATCAACAAACCAAACTGTCCAACAGTCCTGTTACTTGCCTGGTGCCGTCCCACAGCCTGTCGTACATCAACAAATCAAACTGTCCAACAGTCTTGTTACTTGCCTGGTGTTGTCCCACAACCTGTCGTACATCAACAAACAAAACTGTCCAACAGTCCTGTTA
>NC_049979.1:30624677-30632266 GCF_000003815.2 Branchiostoma floridae
CTTAAGAAAAAAAAAAAAGAGAGAAAAAAAAAAACAGCTGATTTGAAAGAGAGGATAATCGAGCTCGTACCTACTTACTGGGGTTGTCCAACAACCTGTCGCATGACAACGACGACAGACTTTCCAGCAGTCTTGTTATCTCTCTGGGGTTGTTTACAGCATGTCGTACGAGAACAGCAAACAAAAACTGTCCAACAGTTCAATTGTCCAACAAACTATTGCATGACACCAACCAGACAAAAAACTGCAAACACTTTTTTTTTCTACCTAGGGTTGTCCAAGAACCTGTCAAGCGAGAAACCCAACAAAAAGCAAATCGGCTCATAAACAAAAATCAAATCACCTGAAATCTCGCTACAAACTCGAGGTTGTCTGCCGACCTGACGAGCAACAAGATAACAACCTCTAGCTGAGATATAGGACACACCTTAGGAAAACTGCCGCAGTGGTTGACAGCTGTCCGAGCGTCTTGAGGCCTGGTCCCTCAGCTTTTCGGGTTGCTGAATGCTGGCTGGTCCACAAAATGCAATGCCCAGAATCGCCGAACCTATTTAAACTTCAAAATTAAACAAAGCAAATATACAGAAAAAAAAACAAAAGGAAAATACGTAAAATAAGGCAATACGTTCGACTCCTTCCACAACAACAACAACAAACGTGATAGGCAGACAAAAAACTATACCAAATACTGTCTAAAGCCTTTCAAAGAACGTAACTCACCCATAGAGCTACCAGTGATAAATTGAAGCCTCCGACTCTTTCTTGATAAAAAAGGTCGGGCTCTGCTCCGAGCGTGCGGAAACTGGAACAACGTTGTACCGCTTCACAAAGGCTCCTATGGCGAAAAGACGGGGTAAACGGCAGCCCTAGTGGTGGCTCAGCTGTATCAACATACCTAACTCAAATGAGACAACACAAAATTAATTATACCAAGCCTATTTTACCAAATAGAATCACTCACACCTGCGCACGCGAAACATGTGCGATGCGCAAACATATGCAAATTACGAGTCGCTAAACGAAATGAACGACAGAATAGTTGCTGACCAACAAAAACACACCATAATCATCCAAAAGGGGAAAACAGGAAAATAAAATCATGAAGGAACAAGAAAGAAAACAGCCGAGGGATCCACTAGAAAAAACAGCCAACGTAGGAAGACAAATCAAAATGGAAAATTCCACAAGACGCCAAAAATGGCGGCGAGCTCAAAACCTTGCGTACCTGCTTGGCTTGTAAATCCTACGCCCGTAGGAAACTACTCTATCTTCTCTGTCGTCGGCAAGTTTCCCTACCCGTTCCCAGAAGGTCGTAGATATCGCAGACTTGTCCTGGTGAGTCTCACTGTCAAAAACAGTGTTACTGGTGCTCTGCTATGGAACGCCCGGCTCATTCACAAGGCTGCTGCGTCAGTCATGCTGGGGTCGGCCGTGCCGGCGGTGTGACTTGCCTTCTCCGTCGACGTTCTGCCAGACAGTACTGCATATACCTGTGATGTCTAACCAAACGCCCAAAATAAGCGTCTATTCTCGCAGTGAGGCATGCTTTCTTCCATAACCCATACACAATGCCCGGCACGCCAGTGTCTGCGAGAAGAACGGACCTCAGCATGACAAAGAGCGATACACGTGCAAAACGCAGACAACTCACATTCGTCCCTACGCAGCAACAACTTCTCGCAGTTTCACAAAACAAAATAAAATACGAAATCTTCATGACACTAAAAGGGCAATCTTCGAATTCTATACTCCCTGTAAACACAAACGAGGTAAATACTCGGTCTCTCTTCTACACCCCGAAAACCTGCTGGCGGTCTTTCTGTGGAGATTCCCAATGATATCACAATGGAATGAACTCTCGCGAGATCTCCACTCGCGTGAGTTTATGACATGTGATATAACTCCCCCTCTATTCACAAGTGAATCATGAGCCGCACGAACAGGACGTTGTCTAGCAGAGCTCCTGTAGCGCGGTACCAGCCATGTGCAAGCCGGTGACATCTTTTACTTCTGGGAACGTATCTTGCCGGCAGCAAAGGACTGAGTAGTTTCCTTTGGCGTTAGTGTCACTAACCTAGAAGGTACGCAGTATTGCCTTGCCGCCTTATGGCGTGTTCTGGAATTTTTGTTTGGCGGTCTGTTTCCCGCGCTTTGGCGGGACAGTGTTCTCAGTGCAGAGACATTTTGCTGTCTGAATTTCGTTTTATTATTCTGTGAATTTGTTTGCTCACCTTTCCTAAGGCGTGCAGCTTGTGTTTTAGAGCATATTCGAGTTTTCAAATGTTCCTTCTGATACTCGTGTCATTTATGAGTGGAATTTGCATCTGTATGTGGAGCGCACGTGTTCGGGTGCGCAGGTGAGATTGATTCAACTTAGCGTGGTTAACTTGGCTTCGGATGCATTTTGATTTTCTTGTTTTTTTTTTCGCATGAGTTAGGTATTCAGACAAGGCTGTATCACCACCAGGACTGCCGTAATCCTTGTTTTCTCGCGCAAGGAGCCTAATGGAGCAGAACAACACTGAACTGATCACCGAGGGCCTGGAGGAGCACCTGACATTCCTCCCCTGACGACAGTAGTGGTTAAACTTATTACTGACACCGCTGTGGGTGAGTTAAGCCATTTTTTGGAAAACTTTGGGCAGTCGTCAAAGTGGTGGTCAGTGTTTTTCTGTGTGTGCCGAAGCGCCATGTTTCGGGAAGAGTTGCCTGATTGGGCTGCTCTCGTTTTAGCAGTGTTGCTTGTCTGTTTTACCGTACAATTTTGCCATGGTTTTCTGTGCTAGGCCAGCATTTCTGCAATCTGTGGAGCAGTCAACAGCCCGGAAAGTGGTTGGACCAGGCTCAAAGACTTCAATACTCGGGCAGTAGTCAACAATTTGCAGCGGTGATTCCAAGTTGACTGTGATATCCTTTCTGAAAGTGTTTGTTTTTGCACTTCAGGTTGTCGGACAGCCTGTACGCTAGTAAGAGATCTTTTAACCCTCGTGAACTCGAGATGTTTCTGTTTTCTCAGTAATTTTTGCCGCGGTGACGTAACATGTGATGTGCCCTTCTTCCAGTTTACCAGCTCCTGTCATGCTGATCGGCGGGGCGCAGTTCGGGGCGGGTCGCAGGTCTGCACTAAACCGGCGTTCTCTCCACCACAGCTCCTGTCAGGCTGACTGGCGGGGAGCAGTTCGGCACTAACTCGGCGCTCTCTCCTCCCCAGCTCCTGTCAGGCGGACTGGCGGGGCCCAGTTCGGCACTAACCCGGCGTTCTCTCCTCCCCAGCTCCTGTCAGGCTGACTGGCGGGGAGCAGTTCGGCACTAACCCGGCGTTCTCTCCTCCCCAGCTCCTGTCAGGCTGACTGGCGGGGAGCAGTGCGGCACTAACCCGGCGTTCTTTCCTCCCCAGCTCCTGTCAGGCTGATCAGCGAGACGTAGTTTCGGAGTGGGTCGCAGTTTTGCACTAACCCGGTATTCTCTCCTCCCCAGCTCCTGTCAGGCTGATCAGCGGGGCGCAGTGGTCTGATTTCTTAGTACCGAGGACGTAATTTTTGTGAGGAAACTTTAGGTTTTGACTCTGTATGACTGAGGATCGTCGATCGATTATGTTTTAATTGGTTAGAATTCGCTGTCGGACAACGGCACCGTCGGAGACGTAATAAAGTAATTGTTGTATATTGTATTCGCTGTCGGACAGCAGCACCGTCGGACGGTGTGGTACAGTAATTTGTGTTTATTGTATTTGCTGTCGGACAGCGGCACCGTCGAACGGTTTGGTACAGCAATTGTTGTATATTGTATTGGCTGTCGGACAGCGGCACCGTCGGACGGTGTGGTACAGTAATTTGTGTATATTGTATTTGCTGTTGGACAGCGGCACCGTCGGACGGTTTGGTACAGTAATTGTTGCATATTGTATTTGCTGTCGGACAGCGGGCACCGTTGGACGGTGTGGTACAGTACATACATCGTGTATGTTGTATTTGCTGTTGGACAGCGGCACCGTCGGACGGTTTGGTACAGTAAATTGTTGCATATTGAATTTGCTGTCGGACAGCGGGCACCGTTGGACGGTGTGGTACAGTACATACATCGTGTATGTTGTATTTGCTGTTGGACAGCGGCACCGTCGGACGGTTTGGTACAGTAAATTGTTGCATATTGTATTTGCTGTCGGACAGCGGGCACCGTTGGACGGTGTGGTACGGTACATACATCGTGTATGTTGTATTTGCTGTTGGACAGCGGCACCGTCGGACGGTGTGGTACAGTAAATTGTTGCATATTGTATTTGCTGTCGGACAGCGGGCACCGTTGGACGGTGTGGTACAGTACATACATCGTGTATGTTGTATTTGCTGTTGGACAGTGGCACCGTCGATCGGACGGTGTGGTACAGTAAATTGTTGCATATTGTATTTGCTGTCGGACAGCGGGCACCGTTGGACGGTGTGGTACGGTACATACATCGTGTATGTTGTATTTGCTGTTGGACAGCGGCACCGTCGGACGGTGTGGTACAGTAAATTGTTGCATATTGTATTTGCTGTCGGACAGCGGGCACCGTTGGACGGTGTGGTACAGTACATACATCGTGTATGTTGTATTTGCTGTTGGACAGTGGCACCGTCGATCGGACGGTGTGGTACAGTAAATTGTTGCATATTGTATTTGCTGTCGGATAGCGGGCACCGTTGGACGGTGTGGTACAGTACACACATCGTGTATGTTGTATTTGCTGTTGGACAGTGGCACCGTCGGACAGTGTGGTACAGTAATTGTTGCATATTGTATTTGCTGTCAGACAGCGGGCACCGTTGAACGGTGTGGTACAGCACTTTGTTGTATATTGCATTTGCTGTTGGACAGCGTGGCCGCCGGACGGTGTGGTACAGTACATGACTGTATGACAGTATGTTGTATTTCCTGTTGGACAGCGGCACCGTTGGACGGTGGGGTACAGTACATGGTTGTATATTGGTTCGCTGTCGGACAGCAGCACTGTAGGACGGTGTGGTACAGTACATACATGGTTGTATTCGCTGTAAATGTTGGACAGCGGACTCCGTCGGACGGTGTAGTACAGTACATGGTTGTATGTTGTATTCGCTGTTGGACAGCGGCACCGCCGGACGGTGTGGCACAGTACATACATGGTTGTATGTTGTATTCGCCGTTGGACAGCGGCACCGTTGGACGGTGTAGTACAAGTACATGGTTGTATGTTATATTCGCTGTCGGACAGCGGCACCGTTGGACGGTGTGGTACAGTACTTTGTTGTATCTGATATTTGCGGTTGGACAGCGGCACCGTTGGAGGGGGTGGTGCAGTATATGACTGTATGTTGTATTTGCTGTTGGACAGCGGCACCGTCGGACGGTGGGGTGCAGTACATGGTTGTATATTGTACTCGCTGTTGAACAACGGCACCGGTGGACGGTGTGGTGAGATTGTTGGACAATCGTGTAGAGAATTCGTTGTTGGACAGCGGGGTGCGTCAGACGGTATAGTGGATTTTCGCTGTAAGACAACGGGCGCCGGTGGACGGTAATCGTAACTTTGTTTGATTTGAGTCGGTGTTTCATTTGATATGACGACAGGTTGTTGGACAACCTCAGATTTTGTTTGGTTTGTTGCATGGTTGGTGAACAAATCCATGGTAGGTAACAAGACCGTACGGTAGTACAGTGAAGACCTACCTTGTTGGACAGGTCAGAAGTAAAGGTCAAAGGAATGGAGGACACAATGGGAACAATGGAACTTCGTTTGTCACAATTAGATTGTGACCTTGGACGACATGCAATTTTCGATAAGGTCCGCAGCGTCTGCACGGTAATGTTGGATGGTGATTTTACCGTTGACTGAACCGGTGTTTGCGTTTCTTGTTATGCAAGTTTGGAATAAAGACAAAGATCATGACGAGTTTCTCGTGTCACATTCCTTCCTACCATTGGATTTTCTGTGTTCCTGTTTATTGGCTACCTTTAGCTGGCCTAGTTCTCACTCGTGGACCGTGTTCAGCTCCCTTAAGCTGTTGCCACCCATACTGGCTTCGGCCTGGTGGTCCGGGAAGCGAGTGGGGCCTGTCCAGACTGAAATATATAGAACTGTGCGTAAAGGTCAACAGTTACAGGTTAGATACTGAGCAAGCATTGTGGTGATAGCTTTCTCTGCAGCTGGAATATTGTTCTTGTATACGCAGAAAAATCAATGTTTGATTTCCAACACGGCGCAGGATGAGTTGAACTACTGTAAACCTGGGAGAGGTTGGTCTCAGGTAATCTCTAAGGGCTCTCTATCTAATCGGACTGGTCGTCGACCATTCCACTGAGTTCGGATTGGACAGGTCCCACTCGAGCCGGACCTTAGGCGCCCAATGAACTTAGCTGAGAACCAGGGATCAATCTGCATTCCTGAGGAACACCTAAAGACTGATGACTGTGACTGTGATAGTCTTACACCCACCCTGTTGGTAACAACAAGCATGCGCAGCAGACCATAGGGGATGCTGCTGTGTTGTCAAGGTGGCTTAATGCATACGTAGAGGGCTTTGTACGGAAAGGCAAAGAGGTGAGGGAGTAAATATAAGGGATTGGGGGAATGAAGACAATAAGGATTGGGAAAAGGGAATGGAGAAGAATAAGGATTGGGAGAGGATTAAATGAAGGGAAATGTAGGAACTTAAATTAGGGGAATAATGGCACTCGGGAGAAGCGGGTGCCGAGGTCTTCTCACCCCAGTCCTTAACTCTCCACTGAGGCAACGTGAGTGGGAATATATTATGATTCCCAATGATATCACAATGGAATGAACTCTCGCGAGATCTCCACTCGCGTGAGTTTATGACATGTGATATAACTCCCCCTCTATTCACAAGTGAATCATGAGCCGGACGGGAGGGACACAGCCTAGCAAGAGTAGACTAGTCTAGCTACAGTCCACGGTCAGAGGCAATGTAGGTTTCTAGTGTAGCCGTTTTTCACCAGAGGGATATCTCCGATCTGTGTGGATTATCCAAAGCTCCGAAGTTATATGCAACTACCACCCTACATGCGCTAGATGTTTGTGTACTGCAGGGACCAGAGTACACGAACAACCAAAGCAAGTAGTCAACTGGTTGTCCCAAAGCCTAAGCGAGAGACCTTCAGAAGATCAATAGCCTACCGTGGGCCCAATGTCTGGAACAGCCTACCGCCAGACACAAAGAGTGTATGGCTCTTTCTCATGTGGTACAGCAGTCGGAATAAAACCGAGTGTCAGTCATTTGGTACTTTGTGTAATAATAGTTGCCATATCATGTACAATTGTCGGGCAATAAAGTTCTGTTCAAGTGTAGGTGTCTTTTCTGTGTTATATCTGAACAACAGAGCGCAACACATGATATCAAGTTTCGGAGCAATTCTTCACCTTTTCTGCTGAAGAGGATATTAGTAGATGGGGGGAGCACGGGAAAGAAGTGCAGTCAAATTTTTAGCCCCCCCCCCCACCCACCCCCTAAGTATTTTACGGGTAAGCATGGAATCTCGGATTCCACGATGCCTCGGTCTTCTCACCCCAGTCCTTAACTCTCCACTGAGGCAACGTGAGTGGGAATATATTA